>NC_088979.1:127852482-128152482 GCF_963932015.1 Anas acuta
CATTTTAATTTGAAATATCACTAATATAACTAGCTTTCAGGCTATCTAGACCTTAAACAGTTAATTTTTATGGTCATTCTGCAGACCACCTGTTGATGGCTTACAGACCACTGGTGGCTGAGAACCCCACCCTGCTCAGTGCTGCACCAGAGCATGAGATTAGGCATTTTTCCCTGTTTTTTGTTGTTGTTGTTGGTGGTGGTGGTGGTTGTTTGTTTTTGTTTTTCTTAGAACAAAAATACACAATAGTAAATTATTGAGAGCATGTCTTCTCAGTTCTCACACACTAGAAAATTTCTCAAGTAAAAATCTGTTAGCATGTGCTTCTAGTATGAGAAAATTCTCATAATCCCTCAGAAAACATATATTTCACAAGAACTATAGCCCTGCTTTCTGTCCTTTCTTCATGATGATCTCCAAAAAATCACACATGATGGCTATACTGAGATTTTGCTTATACAATTTAAATAAAATTAGAAATTCTGCTTCCAGCTTTGATTTCCTAAAACTAAAATCTGAGGTAAAGTATTATTTCCCAATAAGATATTTTGAGGTTTTTCTTGCATTTTATATTTTTCCCCATTTTTATATTGCTGCTTTTGGAAAACTGGAAAATTAAAAAATAATAATAAAAAAAAATGTGACAAAAGAAGAAGAAAATACAAAGGCAGTGGTCCCGGTTCTGTCCAATACTGTTTTGTGTTCACAGAAGACAGTACTATGAAAAGGTAATACTGAACAGAGTTAGAAGATGGCTGACTATAAAGCTGCCTTAACTCCATGTGATCATCCTTACTTCTCTTAATAAAACAGCTAAAGGTGATGAGAGAAGACACTGCCCACTCAAATGGCAGTTTATGACCATTTATGAACAGTGTATGTCAACAGTATTATAATATTTATTCAGCTGTAAAGTAACTTCTCCCATATGAGGTGCAACAGCCTTCCATGGCTATGCCTTGGTTTTTGTAGGACAGAAGTCTCAGTGTCATTAGAGTATTACCCTTGCTTTCGCATTAAGAATATCTTATTTTCAGTAGTCCCATTGTAATAATCAGCTATGAAAATCTGTCTGCAAGCAATCAAAAGACTTCATTAGGAGAGTGCACATGGAATTTGATATATGATATTTATCTTAACCGATTAGAAACCAGAACTGTAGATCTCAGTTTAATTGTTTTTTTTAACCCTTGCTTAGGTATTACAAGAGTTTAGTATGCCTGTCTTCTTTCTCACACCATCCATTTTTTTATATTTCATGTTATAACTTTTTGTAGAATATATTATAAATATGCTTTATATTTAAAATGGTATTTTTTACAAGGGTCATGATTTTGACTACAGACATGATCATACTTATTTAAAAATATTTACGTGAGCTTCTGAGATATGTGTATAGGTATTCCCATTATCTATAGAAAATAAGCAAACCACTGAAATAATAACAATAATAATAATTAAAAAAACATTGTTTGGGTTTTTATTTATTTATTTATTTATTTATTTATTTATTTATTATTTATTAATTATTATATTATTATAATATTATATTATATTATATATTAATAATATATACATTATATAATATATAATATATATTATATATTAATAATATATATTATATATATTATATATATATTATATATAATATATATAATATTATATATTATTATATGTTATAATTATTATATTATTATATTATATTATTAATTATTATAATTATTTAATTATTTTTTTATTATTTATATATTTATTTTTTATATATTTATTTATTTGTTATATTTATTTATTTATTTAATATTTAAATAAATAACTGCTAAGTAAACTTTGAGGAGGTAGAAAATCATAGAAACACCACATACAGGATATTATTTTGTTGAATAATAATTTCTGATCAGGGTGAATGAAGTTGAAGATTCAGATCCAGAAGGAATTACAATAAACGGAAAGCAAAAATTCCAGTCAAAGAAATACCTCCTGATAGTAGGCACGTAAAATTTTGTTTTAAATAATTCTTTCTGTTTCAGAGAAAAACAAATCAGATGGCAGTTTAAGTGCCATCTTAAGACAAATAGGTGCTCCCTTTCCTTTTGAAATGCAAAATAAAATAAAATAAAATAAAATAAAATAAAATAAAATAAAATAAAATAAAATAAAATAAAATAAAATAAAATAATAAAGGGGAAGAAGAAAAAAACATTCTATCTTTTTAAAAGCTGAAGCATCTCTTTACTATGATGGCTTTAATTACTGCACACATCTGCTTATGTCAACTCACTTTTCAGGTTTAAATGCCTGTTTCCAGAGATCCACACTGACCATTATAAAAGATTTATTCTTGTATGTGCCACTCAGTTTTGATCCATTCACATCAGCATATTTACAAAAAGTCTGAAAATAGGGACCTATGTGATGAACATTCTAAGAAGTTAAAGAACTTTCTCTTACTGATGTACTTAGATGTGAACTTAGCTTATATTTAAAAGAAAAAAGAAGAAATAGATGCTTCTAGGGCATATTCCTTCGGACACACACGTGTGCATGCATACATACTAACAAGAGTTATACTAAGGAGAGTTCGTGTTCATGAAACAGTAATAGCAACAGTAATACCAACTTTCTTTCTGGTGGTGTTTTTTTCCCATGCCACTATGAGAAAGGAAGTGCTATTTGAATTATATAAATAATGGTTTCATGGAGAAAGGATTTTTTTCTTACAAATGAACAAAGGCTAGTAGTATCCATATATTCGGCTCTATAGCCCTAGAAGAAGGAAAAGCCTTATAGAGGAAAAAACAAAGAAAATATTCCATTGAAAATAGTGTTTTCCTAGGAAAAAAAAAAAAAATATATATATATATATATATAATAGATCAAAAATACATTTATTTGATGTTTTGAATAAATTCAATTTATTTGAATTTAGCTTTAGAATTCTACAGAGCTTTTATATTTTCTTGGACATTTGGGGAGCTGAAGGATGTTGAGGGAACACTTTTGTGGTAAATTCACACTCTCAATTTTAAAGCAGATAATTGACACCTACTTGTGTGATCTGTGTGTATAAAAAAGGTGCCTGAAGGGATACATCCACAGGGGCCATGCCTGAGCACTTGGTGAATGGCCTCCGTCAGCTGCTGTGAATTTTCAGTGTTTGGATGTGCTTAGGTGCCACTGGGAGGCACTTACTGTACATGCCTTGACCTTTATAACCTGCTTTTGTTTCAGCACACAGGCTTCAGCAGTGGGACTGAGATACTGAATGAAGGTGAGAAGTCACTGCCAGATCTTTGCAAGGTATCAGTAACATGCGTAAATTAAATAAATCTCCAAAATAAGTTGGAATAGAGATATGAAATTTACATAAATTCAAAAATGCACAGTCTTTAAATATTCAGTAAATTAATGTAAAATTCATGAAGTGTGGAATTCAGTGTTTTTCTCTATTGTGAATAACTGAAGCATTATAGAGCATCTCTGATGTTTTGGAATATTGAATCCCCACTTTCTTGATGGGATTCCTCCTAAAAACCCACATTTGTACCAAGTTCACTGTTTCCTACATTATTAGACCACCACTTCAGAAACTGAGAATATACGTATTTTCTTCAATATGGAAAGATCTTGTTTGAGGGGCACCCTTATCATTCCAGTGTTCCGATAAAAGGAAAATACCTTGAGAGAGTAAAGTATTTGTATAGAATCAGAATCAGCTATACTCTATTCTCAGCAAGTAGCTTTGTTGAAGATCCTCATATAGACTCTCTAAATAGGTATTAGACAGAGACAGATATTTCCAGAGAGCAATTTATCCCACCTTAAGACAGCTGTCTAAAATAAGTGGGAGGAAATGGTCTCTGGAGGTACTTCTTCTTTCCTTTTGACTTGAAAGTCTGAAGAGCTAGCTTAGTCTAGATAACTAACTTTTAGACAGAAGAAAATCAGGTCAGATGACACCTATCCTGTATTTTTCTGCTTCTTATGTCATTCTAGATCTACTCATCTTGGCCAAGAAACAAAAAAGGCTGTCATCCAGTGGCTCTCAGACTAAGGTCAGGACCTGCTTACAATTGCTTGTGCAACCTCACAGGAAATTCAAAATGCAGAGCCAATGTAAATTTTCAATTAAAAAGCAACAACAACTACTTGTCTTGTGCCTAAATATTACAAATAATGATGAATTATCTACCCAAGATACAGGTGTGATTTTTGGCCTCACTCTAAATATGGCAGATCATTTTGGAAACACTGAAAACTAAATAGCTCTTTTCCAGCAGTGCAGTAGTATCCAACCACAAATGGAAGTTAAATTGGGAAAAGATAGAAACATGAGCTATGTCTCCATAGAGTTTAGCACTATAGCAATTCTGGGTTGCACATCCTGTAGGACATAGCATGGTAAAACAGAAAAGGATGTTGTGATACAGATTAGATTCCCTGCCCTACAGATTAAATTCCCTCAAAGCTGGACCACAGTCCAAGCAATGTTTTTATCAGTGATATCTCCTGAGATCTGCTTCCCTACTACAGGCTCATCAGTAGACATAAGGGAGCTTAAAATGTTAGTCCTCACTCATACTGATGAGGACAGTGGACATTCATCACTCTTGTAGCTGCATAGCCATGCTTTTCCCAGTCAAATGAAGGCTAACAGAGACAACTTCTAACAAGAACAACACAGAACTTTTTTCTGAGGGTCTGAGTGCACACTGCCAAGTTAAGCCTTTGAACAGGCCAGCAAAGCAGAGTCTGGAAACCTCACAAAATAGGCTCTTACACCGCACTGTATTTGCTTTTTACTTTCAGCTGTTCATACAGCTCACAATATCTGCACAGGGAAAACAAAACAAAACAAAACAAACAAACAAACAAAAAACCTTCTCAAGGTAATTTGGGAATTTACCCTCTCAGAAGACAGAGAGGAAGGATACAAAATAAAGAAAGCTATAATAATTTAACTGAGCCTTCTTTATTCAACAATGTATTTATTCTGGTAGTTGTTATACTAACCTAAGGTATGTTTTGGATAGCCACAAGGTCTCATTGGACTGGCACCTGTAAATCTCTTGATTTACAGAGAGCTTAATCTAGAAAGGGAGTAAATCAAGAGAGAGAAAGAGAGCTTGATTTACTCAAGCTAGGAAAGCACCCATCTCCATTTAATAAAGAAAGTGGGGTGTTGTTTATCCCTGTATATGCAGAAGCACAGAGAGGCACAAGACCTTCTGCCCATTTTGACCCTGAATTCAGATGTAATTTGAACATGCAATACCCGTTTCTTTCCTCTCACCTCATCAGAATGCAGTTGTCAGCTACAAACTAAATGAAGATTCAGATGTGTCTTCCACCCTTGACTCTGACATTGACTCTGTGCATCACAGTTAAACTAATTATTTCAGTTTTTCCCCTGTAAAACAATAAATTGTCATTTATAGCATGCATTGATAGATATGTGGAGATAATATTAAGGTATGTGGATATAATATTATCTATATGCAAAACATAAAAGATTGTTTATTTTCATAACTAACTATATTTAAACTAGTAAGATTGTCATAACACTGTTTCTTTCAATAGAAAGGATCAATATATTGACTTCCATGTGTTTGAATGTTTTTTGGTTTTGTTTTAGCAAAACAGGTTCATGTCTTTCTGCTTTGTGTCAAACTCTATAAAGACATACAATTCTTCATTCTCCGCAAAATTTGCCACAAGGCTAGAAGACATTCTGTTACACAAACTTCTATTTTTAAATGATAGAAAATACAAATGTTCTGATTGTCAAAACAGCTTTTCAGAATCAATTACCTGTGGAAAAAAAGTTGAATACCTAATGATATACTTTTGGGCAGTACCTCCTTTTTATAATACAAAGGAATTTGTTGTGTGTTCAGGTCGTCAGCTTTCCACTAACGAGGCATATTGTCTCATGAACACACTTTTAAGAGAAGTTAAAGGAACAAATGTACTGTAGGTTGACTGGCAGTTCAAAGGCTTCAAAGACTCTCTGGAGTCTTTTCCTCTAAAAAAAAAAATGACATTAACTGTGATTCATCAATCAGTGGTTTATGTAATCTGATAGCATTTCACTTTTGCTATCCATCAAGTCCCCAAGTTTCTTGGTGTGTGATAATATGCTTTGTGAGATAGCGTCACACAGCTGGTTAGATACAAGTTACTAGAAAATGTTTAAAGGTGATATGCCTAACCTTTCAAAGTGCTCTTTGAATAGGGACCTCTTCTAAGACAGCTCAGTCCTAAAAGGTGAGAAGCATCCTCATATAAGAAGAGAAGCTCTGGGAACCTGGGTGAACTTTTGGGAACTGGGCACATAGCTATGCATCTACCTGTGAGCACGGCTTTCTAGCTACAAATATATCTTTTTTTAAAACATGGGCAATTTTTATAGGATCTCCCTTTCTTGCTCAGAAAGAAGTTGCATGAAATATACGTCCTCTTTTGACAAGGGAAATTAAATAAATGACTTCAGATAACAGTATACACTTAAGACTCTATCATAAAAAATACCTCTATGGTGATAATTTTTATGACTCTTTCAAAAGATGTTTAATCAACTGCTGCAGACTGTTATGAGTGTTATGTAAGCCAGCAGGACAATATATGACCTGGAGCAGGGGGCTGTAATGACCCATAACACCATGGAGAAGATAGTGACAGTTATGACAACTGCTTATAAAATATTTTAGGAATGTGTTAACCCTTCATTGACATGAAATTATATGAACTGTTATGTTATACTGATATAAAATTATACATGTATACAACACTGCCAAAGTTCTTAATTTTTTTCACTCAACACCAATAAGCATGAACAATGTGGCAACGCAATATTTTTTGAAAAATAAAACTAGTCATTTTCAACCTGGGGTACTGCATCAGGAAGTAGGATAGGGATTCTCTAAAGAGTAACTGAAGCAGGTCCACGGTCACTAGAATCATAGTCACAGCCAGAGGTCTACCCACCATCTGGAAATGCATAAATCAAGGGGGAAAAAAATGAAGTCCACCAAACTAGACAATAGTTTACACAATCAAAAAGGCTCTGAACCCAAAAATAGAGCTTATGCCACCCTTCTAAATAAACACTTAGTAAGTCCAACATGCGTGGACTTTAAGATGATTGTCCTGAAATATCTGCTTTGCTGCTCTGCACAGGGTTCTGAATCAAATGCTGTGATAAGATGAATTCTTAGTTTTGTCCCATTAAAACTGCAGCATTCATTGGCAAAATATGTGTTAAAATGAAATTATTTTAATATGTTAATGACATAAAAACTCCAGAACTTCAATTTTTTTGTGTTGCAATAGTGCAGTACCTTCAATTCTGCACTGGGCATTTGGTTCAACAACAGTTTATTGCAGAAAACATCACCTTTAGAATTAGCCATGCCACATACCTAAAGTATTTGTGAGATTTTACATTTAAATATTGTCTTTTCCATACCATTCATGTCTTCTGCTGTCAGGGAAGATCTCAGTCAAAAGTGGAGTAGTGGCTAATCAGATGGAAACAGCAATATTTGGTATAAAAAAACATGTAAAATGACCATAACAGAGCAAAAATGCAGTACATTTTTCCAGGTATATATACTGATTTTCTAATGAATTTGTAATGACTTCTTTCAGCAGAGAGACAACTTCATGTACTGATTCATGTTCCTTGTGCATATCAAAATCTTTTCTCATCTCCAAGTAGAATGAAAAGGTCAGGTCTTCTGCTCACACATACAATAATGCAAGCATACATCAAACACAGCCCCACTGCACTTCTCTTTGAAGGAGGGCTACCTTGTTTTGCACCTCAGAGTGCTGACATAAAATAAACAAGTTAATTTATCTTTCATGGTATTGTCAATGTAAATTCTCCTACACATGCTAGTACGCTGCATTTGCCCCTGGTGAAAAATTATTACTAACATGACTGATTCCCAGTTCAGCACAATTCTCCTTTTTAAACAGGAGAGAAAATGCCACTATTAATAGCAGAGCTGTCAAGACAGCATCATCTGAAAGACTCAGAGTATTTCAAGACAAAGCCAGATTGTCATTCTCTTGCTTCATCTTGCAGAGAGAGGGAAAAAAAAAAAAAAAAAAAAAAAAAAAAAAGAAGAAGAAAAAGAAAGAAAAAAAAGTCTTATTGTTGAAAGTCAGATAGTTTAAAAGAAAACTTAGTTTAAACTTATGCATTGGATCAGGTAAGGAGGGCTGATGTGATTCTGTGTAGATTTATTTTGAAAACTAGCAGTTTCTTTTAAATGGCTCCATTTGCTCTCTACATTTTAGCTATTCACCTCTTCTCAAATAACTACAGGGAGCATGGAGGGTGGTTCCTGGTCTCACTGTATCTTCCACAAACAGATGTCTGTGTTCTTTAAAATATGTTGGGGCATGGAAGAGGTGTTAAGAGTTCTCACAATAACATTTAGTATATCAGAAACAGCATTTCTACATAGACCTAATTCCTTAATCTTTTTTTTTTTTTCCCTTAGAGTAGCATGCAAGGAGTCTTCATTCTGTACATCAAGTAGCTCTGTAGTCACTCTGAACTTGTCTGTAAGGAGACCTAAGCAGTGAGCCAATATGTGAATTTACAGTGTAGTGACTCTGCAGGGAGATATTCCAAGTAAGTGTCACAGCCTTCCTTTTAGCAAAATAATTTGTTCTGTTTTGAAGTACTCGTTTGAGTCCACCTATTAATAGGACTATATATACTATTGTGCTAGTGTATATATGACATTACAGCAATATATATGAAAGCTGAATACCTTTCGGTAGATGACTCCTCATAGACTGCTACTTTGGATAATTATCATAGCAGAAAGCAATGGATGCCTCAGGTTACCGGGATGGAAGAAGAGCAGTAATATTTCACATTACTGAGTTAACATTAGCAGCGTCTAGAGCCCTTGTTAGTGACATTGATAACCAAAGGAGAGTTCTGCTTTTGCTTATATTTCTGGAAACTTATTTCAGGACAGATTAAAAATATCAAGAATTTAAAGCATTTGTTGTATGAAAAGGTGAATTGTTGGATGCAAGCCAGTAGGAGCAAGTCATGAAATTAAAATTGTATAAACTCTAAGTAGGAACGGCATTAGGAAATAAAACGTATCGATCACAGAAATGACTGTGCTGTCATTTCTGACTTTTCTGATGCAAACATGGTTTTTATTTCCCTTGCATGGGAGATTCCCAGCCACAGGAACTGACTCAGCACAAACTCTCCTGAGCCCATTCTCAGATCAATCATTAGCAATAGCCTTTTGAGGATACATCATTGTTCTGGTCAATGATGTGAGCTGAGTAGCATGATAAATCGTAAAGGATGGCTTTAAGATTCTGTTAATTATCCAAATTACTTAATTCCATTTACTAGTCAGTTCCATGGATGACCACCCTTCATTTCTGAATCACCTGTTTTTTTCCACAGTGGGATAAATTGTTACTTTTGTCTCCATTAACTCTTCTGCTGCTGCTTCCACGTTTTTTTCAACAGAGTTAACATAAGTTTGGGGATCAACAAAAAGAGCTGACAGTTTCTATCAGTGCTGAAATAGCCCATGCCAAGTAGGAGTAACAAAGGAAGGCATGCTAACATGCTAGCAAAAGCAAGTTTGATAAAACAATATTTAAAGAAAACAAATGTACATATCTTAAGTGCTAACAGTAGCAAATTACAACTCAACTCACTGGAAAATACAGACTGTCTAGTATTCATCAATACAGTAACAAGCAAGAAATACTGGGAAGACAATATTATAGCCAAAATTTTCAGGCTTTGGCATTCAAATGCAAAAAAAATCAGGGAACTATCCAGGTTCCTAATCATGGGTGTCTAGTGCAATTTTAGACACCCTCTGATATTCTACCTAGTCAGCAGTTGCTAAAACAGTGCCCAGCTAGCCAGGTTCATGCATGATAATACTGGATGTCCTAGGGGATATGAAATAACAGCAAGCAACTCTGTCTAGACACCTGACTTATATCTCTAAATTTTAGGATTGGCCACTTGAACACAAGGCACTTAAACTTTTTCAAATGTGCTGACATTATTGATGAAACACTTTTTATAGTTTACTTTTGTTTTGATGCTCAGTTCAAACTTATTTATAAGAAATAAAAGGCTAAATATGTTATAAAAATTTAAAAAAAAAAAAAGTCAGATTATATGAAACATTTTGCTCAACTCAGAAAACTATGAGCAGTAACACTTGCACCATTCTGTTTCATTTCTGGTAGTATTTATGCTGACGCATATTAATGCAGTTACTATTGTGATTTCTGGTTTATTCTAAAAATTGAAATATGCCCATTTCAGATTAATGCTTAAAGTTTTTTCTTTTCTGTTTTAATACAACGGGCAAACTAAACCATGAGTTATTCACACACTTCTAGTTCCTGGTAACTGAGCAACAGTGTAATTTACTGGAGACAGCTACCTTACACAGCAAAACATTATCTGGTAAAGTACATGCAACAAGTAATATGGCTTTTTGTGACTTTCACAAATGGAAAAGAAACATCCATTACCAAAAGTCAGTATGTGTGTCGTTAATGTTAGTAAACAAATATGAAATTAAGAAATTAAAATCAGCCATTAAAAGGGAGCAGCAGCCAACCAGGAGGTATCAAGAATAGCCTAAGAAAAAATGTAAATACATGTATGACAAAGAGAGGGAGACAACCTTGAATGTCAGGAAACTGAGAACAAAGGAGAAATTAAAGCAACCATGATGGAATTCGTTTCACAGACATCTGTAGTGTAAACAACTGTAATGGAGCCAGTCACTCAAGGCTGTTTTTATAGCCAACAAGGAGAAACAGGCACAAATCATTTGAGCTATTCTAGTCTCCTACATTAGGAACATACACTAGAATGCTCTCTCTATACATCTCACAGTTAGATAAATTCAACTCCCCAGTAAGAACAGCAGACACTTCAGAGAATACTGACTCCCTGTTCCTCTTCTGTCAGTATGTTACACTGCAAAGTTCATCCTCTTGCATGTTTACGTAGGCAGTTCCAGAAGGGACCGAGGCATTGGCATTCCATATCCTCTGCTTTCTTTGTAAACCTCATCTCTGGTGTCACCTTACCCCCATACAGGCATAACATGTTATATAATTCTTTTTATATGGACTTAAATGACAGTATAAATATGTACAGTTATCATGTAACTACCAAGGACAGAGTTTTTCCTGTGTTTCTTTACTGAGAATAGTTGTTTTCACCTTTAACATGATAACATTTTTCATGCTGAGTAATTAAGGGTGTTTTTGAGATCAAGGTTAAAGAACTTTATCAGTGATAAAAATAGTACTAACCCCTTCACTGATTGGTACTAACTACACAGTCAGTACTTAGTGCCAGGTTCTTGAAATTTCAGGTCTGCTGTCACAGAGATTCCACGATTTCATATTCCATTCTTGTTTGTGTGGGAAACAAAAAATACACTACTTCTGCATAAGAGAATCTGTAACAGAAGCAGTAATTCTTCATTTTATTAACATATCTGAACAATAGCTGGATAGACTTCTTGCTGATTCTGCCAAGATTCTATGTGGTCCAGAAGAGAATGTAATGCTCCTGGGATAGCATGAGCCCAGTTTCATTCCTAGAATACACTCAAGAATTTCTATGTCCTTTAAAGCATTAAGGGTTTCCCAAGACACCTTGCAGGACAGCTGGAATTGGGATCTGGGACCAATATTTATTTAAAAAGCTCGTTTCACTTCTCTTATGTCAACCTATAGCTTGATTCAAGCTTGATACATCACTTAGATGCTGATAACTGATTCTGAATATTCAGTCTAATCTTTCAACAGCTCAGCCAAACTGCATCTAATCTATCTACTGCTTTTAAGGAGTTGAAATGACCTGAGGCTGCCTTTTTGCAGAAGCTGAGCATGCCTGACACTGCTGAGAGCCAGTGGAACCCAGATTTCTTCCCACTCTGGAAGAAGTGCACCAAGGTACTCAAGTTCAATATTCAAACTGTGAATATTGGCTGGTGTCGATAACCAGACAGATTATTAGCATAATTATTTTGGCACAATTCTATCTCTGTAAAATGGGTCTAATCATGCCTTCATTTCCAGGGAGTGAAATTGTTGTAGTGTTTCAAAATGCTACAGTGAAAATGACACTAGAATGTTATTTCATTCCAGTCAAATGCTATAGTGAAAACATCAATAGGAAACTTTATGGAGAGATAAATCTGTTTCAGATGTTGCACAGAACATATTGCCATGGTGAAGACATATCAAAACTATTCTTATTTCTTGCACACAGGAACTGTCTGTCCAGAACAAGATAAAAGAAACCCAGGAAAAAGAAAAAAAGAAAAAAAAAAAAAAAAGTACATGATTGCATCATTAAAAACAGACAGCAAACTATTCAAGAGCGGCATCCTTTTTTTTTTTGTTTTTAATAAAAACATTTTATCACTCGCAAAAGTCCTATTGAAAGACTAGGTGTTGTATCAGTTTAAGAGGATACTATCCCAGCTAAATATCCCTTCTACATTCAATCTAATAGCAAAGATGCCTGAAGAGGTTCAACACTGGATCTTTTGCTATTTCAGTACAAAATAAGGTTTTATAGACTAAATGGACAATGAAGGAAGCTTCCAGTAAAGGCAACATTCTTGACACTGGAGCAGTTATAAATGAATTCATGTCCTGTGGGAATATCAAAGATCTGTGTGATTCTTATCACATAATTCTTATCACAGATAACTTTGTGATCTTTTGTCAACATCTTAACATCCATAAATAATTGAAAAACCAGTTTCCCAAAGGCACTTAGGCACCTGAAGGTATAATTAAAGACAACTACTGTGAAAAAAAAAAAAAAAAAGAAAAGAAAAGAAAAAAAAAAAGCAATTTGCTTAATTCCCACTGAAATCAGGAGAAAGGGTTCCAATCTGTATCATTGACAATCTGCAATCAGGCAATGTATTTTGTTATACAGTTTTAAAAAAATAGTCTCTTAAAAGCTGTATATCTTTTCTATGCACCATATTCTATGCACACTATAAATAAATTTGCACAGGCTGCATTTATTTCAGTATTCCCTAGCTTTTTAATACTAGTCTTTACCTTCTTAAGAATATTAATTGAAACAATTTGCATGTATGAAATAAAGAATCTACCAGTATTAGTAAAACAAAAGATTTTACATTATAATGACAGAATTCCATTCTTATTTTTACTTTACTGAAAAGTTAATTGATTTCTACATTGTTACCCTGAATGATCACCCTATCTGCCAATCTAAATCATTTTATCTCTTTTCTTATAGCTCGCACAGCTTTTAGCCCTTCAAATGTTTTCGTGTTTTGATCATCATATCCTTCTACAATAAACCCCTCCAACTTTACCTATTCTATCTTTTCTAATATGTCTGTTTTCTTATGTTTCAGTTACTGGTGATCTGTTGTTTCATTTAATCCAGCTTTTTTTATAACTTTTTGTTACCTTATTTAGCCCTTGAAAACACCCACAGGGAATATTACCTCAGCATCTTATCAGAACTGTAAAGCTGAGGCTACAGTTCTGATGTGCAGTATGCTATTACAGTATCTTCATGAGGGCATCCTGCATATGCTAGGTTAATATTTACTGATGTGCTAATGGAATAATGACTGATCTGCCTCTGCTCCTCTCTGGGGCACCTTCTATGTATAGGGATTAATGACAGTCTCTCTCTGCTGCCTGATGTCAGAGCTGAGAAAGGTGTGAAGGGTATATAAGAGCCGTATTACTTGTCAGCAAGGAAGGGGGAAAAGGGATACTCCAGAGCTAGATGCAAGCGTGGAATTGTTGCATGCACCCTTCCAGCTAACACAGGCGTGCATCTTCAGTTAGCTCCCTGACCACTGCAAGGTAAACAATTTGTCTTTTTTCTTATTTAAAATGTGATGCAACAGATGTGCTTTCAGGAAAGCACAATGTTTCTCGTTATTAATCAACAGCATTTTTCAGGAAAAGGATAAAATAATTTTGAGGTAAATTGCACTTGGGACCAAAATTTGAGATTAGGACATGTCAGGAAATGCAAACCAAAGATATGGGAAAGGATTGAAGGATTGACAGTACTAGATGGAAAATGAACATTTACTGGTGAGAGCTATCTGTCTAAAACTGCATGTCACTAAACTTGTGGGGATCATTTTTTACTCTAGCCTGTGAAGAAGACTAGCTGCTGTTGGTTTAGGACAGCATGGGCACCGGTAATAGGATACACTGAAGAGTATTTGGGATTGCTTTCAGTTTTGAATCATTATTCTTTTCAGAAAGTTTGGAAGCAAAGATGTGCAACCTAAAGCTGTCAGTTTTCTTCATTGTACTTTCTGTTGCACTGAGTTGTTTGGAAGCTACACCTATTGAGAAGTGAGTAACAAATAATCATATTTATTTCTATATAAGGGAAATATTCATATTGTTGCATGAATTGCTTTTACTTTCATGTCCCAAATAACATGAGCAAAAGTAGAGCTTTTCAAATCCTCAAGTGTATTTTATTGTTTAAAGATTATTATCTGTGGCTGATGATCTATCTGATGGGACTTCCAAGAGGCAAGGATGGATATTGCCCATCGTGTCACAGAATACACTCTCAGGACTTAGCGAGGAAATGCCAGAACAACCAGCAGCAAAGACAAAAAGGTATTGATTTCCCTTGTTTGTTCTTGCCATATCATAGGATTCAATTGTGAAGTAAACTTAAAGCCAGTGATATTTTGTTACTTGAGACTTCCTGTATGTTGTCAATTCTCAAACAGCTTTGAATAACCTTCTTCTTGTAAATAGAGCCATTCTGTAAGACCAAAGGATAGAAAGTGAAATCCAGAGACAAAATTTGCAGATCATTTATCAGTTCAAAATTATAACTTTTTCATGAATGAAAAAAAAAAAAAGCCTATAAATACTATGTTTCCTTGAGAAATAAGGCCTATTTTGAGAGGGCTTTTTTATTTAAATGTCATATTTCCAAGCCTGAGCTGGGGGGGAAGAAATATATTCTGCATAATAACATTAGTTCTCTGCTAGAATAAAATTCTTTTAAAATGTAACTATTTCCTGTAAGTAAATAATATTTCATTAGTGTTAAACATCAATTTAATCATGGGAAGAATGAAAAGAAGAAATTGGTTTTGACATAATTTAACTAGTCTGACATGTATTCATGTTCATAGCGCCATAAATCCAATTTCAGGTAACTTTTTGATGAATACAATAGCATTTCAAAAAGTATTTGCAAATCTTCTAAATGATAAATACCACTGAACTACTCTATCTGTTCTTTGGTCTTTTGATTGACTTTATTCAATAACAGTTCTATTATAGGTAGATTCAGTAAATACATGTGTCTGTCTAGTTACTGGTTCCACTCTCACCGAATTCAAATATATACATATATATTATATAACTATTTGGTTATCTTCCAAAATAATTTAATAACAGAGACTAAGTCCCTGATTTTTTACAGCTTTTGGTTTTAAAAAAATAAAATAATTATTGTAATAATTATACACAAGGCTTCACCTTTATGAGTGCAGTATGCCCTATCTGCTTTTCTAGGGCCTTGGCTTACAATCTGTTAGTGGGTGCGCTATCTCGTTGAAGCACATATTCAAATAAAGGCTACAGATCAGAGAGCTGGTAGGCATGATGGATTCAGTCAGGCTTGACATCAGTTAGTAAAGTGGTAACTTCCTGCAAGGACTGGAGTTTTAAACTTGAGTGTCGGTGCCTAATTTTGTATCATTAAAGAAAAGGAGAACTCTGTCTCCACAAACAATTCAGGATTTCTATGAGAAGCAGGTGCTGTTTGAACCTCATATATTAAGGGCTTGATTAAACTCTTTTTACATCTACAGAAAAAAAAGAAAATCTAAGGGAATCTATATCAAATCCTATGCAACCACTTACTTTAAATATAGTTACATATTTAAAATATTGACTGCTTAGAAATTGCTGTCTATTTGCTGATCAAGAACCAGTATAGTACACACATTAAAATTCTAGATGAAATTTTAGATAACAGATTTAGTCGATCCATAGGTAAATATATTAATAATTGCTCTGAGTTTGAAATTGGAAATTGTAAATCTTGACAGTGAATTACTACTGAAAATTGTTGTCTACTACATGCTACCTCAACATGAAGAAACCCAAGAAAATTAACAATTCTATTAGCAATCTCAGTTTATAATACAATCTCAGCTACAATAATCTCAGTTTAAAACAATCAAGTATTTCTGTCTGAAGGAAAAGCACGGTAGTCTAATTAAAAAGTTTAAAAGACTTTCAAGATATCAAAATATATAATAAAATGTTTCTCTTGAAAGAGAAATATTTGTGTATCTTGATATCTCTTTCAAGAGAAACATTTTACTGTGATTAAAACAAAAATCTCATGCTGCTTATGTCCTGCAGAGAGTTTGTAAAAGGTCTGTTGGCTCAGATCATGAAATGTTCTTTTTAGATAGAGGCTCATCCATGGACTCTATTACAGACTTCTACAGCAAATTCAAGCTGCTTGTGTTCCAACGAAGATGTGGCTCCTATTCATTACTGAAGAGATCTCTATTTAGACAGAGCTAAATCTTAAGTGGTATTGAAGCAGTTGGGAACACCTGCCACCTCTCATGATCATGACACAGTTGGGAGAGTCTTTTGGCTCAGACCATTTAGTGTGGACTGGAAGGTTACTGTTCAGTGAGAGCAGGATATGATTTGGTGGGAATAAGAGAACTAAATAAATGTTAGTAGTTGTCATTATGTTAGTAATCCTCATGATATCAGCAAGAGCTCTAAATAGACTTAGAAGTTCAGCTTAAAGCTAAACATTTAGTCACTGTTTTCACTTACTGTCTTAACTATACTATCATTACAGGTTTTCTAGATGTCATAAACTGCTTTTCTGAATATCAATAAAAGTGACATATGACTGTTAAGGTCTTTGCATTTAAATAAACCCCATCATTAAAACTGATAATAGCACACAGTGCAAAATTTTTTTTTCAGGCACAAAGTAGGTGGTAGGAAGATTGTAATGTTCCTGTATTTGTGCACATATTAAAAGAACTCCCACATTAGCACATCTCAAATGCCTTTTAGAGGTGGCACACCTGATTGCTCATCATTTGACTTCATTCTGGCTCTTTTTCTTTTACATTAGTAGTCACCATCTGGAGAAACGGAAATGCAACACCGCTACGTGTGTGACACAACGCTTGGCTGACTTTTTAGTTCGTTCCAGCAGCAACATTGGAGCAATTTATTCACCTACGAATGTGGGGTCCAATACATATGGAAAGAGGGACACAGATGGGCTTTTAAGCAAAGAACTCCAAAACAATGCACAGCTTTAGGGTGTTAAAATGACTACTGATACAGTTTTCATTAAGAGCTCAGTTTCTAACATATTGATAATGTTTCTGTCATTTATTACTTGTACAGTCTTAACAGTGCCTTGTTTTCTTTGTGTGTGTATATGTAATTTATGTTCATCATTTCACTATGAATGTACATCATACATAAGCTATTGTTTCAACTCCATTAAGAATTCCAGAAATCTGCTTGTCAAATTTCTTTGTAAAGGAAAAAAAAAAAAAAACTACACACAATAATAAATGGAAAACTAATTAATTGCAACAGGGTTTTTTTTTATTATTTTTATTAAAAGGCTGAAAAAGATAACTATGATGTGGATGTCTTTATAGTCACAGTTTGATAAGAGGAAAACAACTATCTTAATTAAGACCAGCAAAAATCCAAGTGGTGAAAGAAGTAAGATCCAAATAACATAGAAGAACCTGCTGGTTTGGAAATGTCTACAGTGCCTTGTTTTGCCCAGCTGAAAGAACAACTAGATGAGATACTATGGCTGTATTGTGTGTATGATCAGACCAGTTAACTGACTGGTCTCTTTCCACCATAATGTGCCTAAAACTAGACGTAGCTTTTCAGCACAGATTTCTATACATACTGAGCATGGGATTTTAAGAGTTTACTATTCTTACTTTAAGACAGTATCAGTAAAATGTAAGAATCATGAGCATAAGGAGGCTCAGGGGCCACCTTATCGCTCTCTACAGGTACCTCAAAGGAGGCTGTAGCAAGGTGGGGGTTGGCCTGTTCTCCCACGTGACAGAACAAGGGGGAATGGGCTTAAGTTGCGCCAGGGGAGTTTTAGGTTAGATGTTAGGAAGAACTTCTTTACCGAAAGGGTTGTTAGACATTGGAACAGGCTGCCCAGGGAAGTGGTGGAGTCACCATTCCTGGAAGTCTTTAAAAGACGTTTAGATGTAGAGCTTAGGGATATGGTTTAGTGGGGACTGTTAGTGTTAGGTCAGAGGTTGGACTTGATGATCTTGAGGTCTCTTCCAACTTAGAAATTCTGTGATTCTGTGATAAGCACATTTTAAATATGAATGAAAGAAATTCACTTAACTAGCTGGCAGAAACATTTTTCTTTGTGTATTCCTTTCCTTGAACTTAAGTAATAAGGGAAGAGACAAAACCAACCAGTGTTTCAGGCATCAAAATCTATCATAGATGCAAAGTAAATTTGCCTGCTGACAAAACAGGCATTTTTTTGCAGGTAGCAATTATATTGCAACAAACATACAGGAAAACTAGTTTAGAGATGGGCAGATGTTAATGGAGTTTTCACAGTGTCATTTTCTCCTGCCCCAGTCCAGAATCACCACAGGCTTAATAAACATTTGTTCCCTTAAAATGGTATGTGAACTTTCACAGAAGTGACATCATAGCAATGGGTGTTTTGTTCAACGTTTTCTCAAGGAGAGTTCATAATTATCTGGAACACATGACTGGCCAATTATGAAAAACATTCAGCAGAATCTTAGTGCTGAAGAAGCAAGTGAAACTTTAATAATTGCCACTGGTTGATTTATTTCTGTTGTAAATAATGCCTTGAAATATAAAAAACTGTGTTAAATCCAATGTTAAATGGTACATTCCCTTCATTTCACAGATAATACATGGAAATAAAAATTACTGCACAATTTTTTCTGCTTTAAAATTGCTACTGACTACTCTGTTGAGAAAAGTTTCTATCTTCAGTGAAATTCTAATATATATTTATTCTAAAAGTTCTTGAGAAAACCATTCAGATGGTGTTAAACTTATCCCATATATATGCCACCTTGAAATGCTTTCCATTCTAGTGTTTTTAAAATATGTTATGCACCCATTGTGGGTTTAATTTGTTTTTCAACTAGAATATTTACTTTTCAGAAAACAAACAAGAAAATGACAGGATAGCTGTGAACTGTCACTGTGACATTGTTTGTACAGAGGAGAAAGCAGGAAGAATTTTTACTGCAGGTGGATGCTGATTTCTAGGCTGATCCCATCCTGCAATATGTACAATGCATTATGCATCAAATTCTACTCTTCAAGCTGCCATCTGACAAAACAAAGCACAGACTATCTCTGCTCGGTTGCAAGGGAACTGTTTACATTACTTTCTGCCCTATGTTCTTCCAAAGCTGAAAGATTTATTACTAACATCTATTTAGCATGTTTGCCCCATTTGACAAAATATTAAAAAAAAAATGTTACTCATCTTGCAGTCCAGTGAAGCAACAGATAGGGTAAGAGATGTATCAATAGCTCAGAGGAGGACCACCTAACTTTAGCTGCTTTTTGTCTAACCGCTTGTCAATGCTCTCCTGCTATTTGGTGGAGAAAGACAGCTACTTTCAATATATCCCAGTTTAGACACCTATTTTAGGATGGGATGAATCACCCTCTTGAAGAGCCTCTGTTTCTTCATTGACAATAGAGAGTGTCTAGACAGTTGAAAATGGGTACTGTAAGACGACTAGAGTTAGCTGATATGAATCCCACCTTCAGTTGGTATGAACCATCCAACTTAAATAAATAAATAAATAAACAAACAAACAAATAAATAAATAAAAAGCTTGGTACAATAAAACACGCACACACACACATACCCTCCCACACACACACAAAAAAAAGGAAAAAGCTTTAAGCTCTAAATCACCAGAGTGATCGATTCTCAAATTCTGAACTAAATTAATATGTTCATCCATTTAGAGCTTCTTGAGAGCATCTTGCCTACAAAGTTGTTTCTCCATGTATGCCCTTGAAAACACAACTCTGCTACCCTACTTGTTCCTGTGTAGTTAGCAACAACTGCGCTTAGACTAATCATGGTAAGCCTGGATACAAGCATACACATAGAGAATGAGTCACAAAAAGAGGTGGATTTAAACAGAAAAAGAAGAGAAATGTTAAACATTAAATCAACAGCACCCCAAAAAGCGTAACTTCAGACATTTCAGAACATGAAGACTGCTGGGTGAAGCCTAATTAAATAACAAAATCACAAAAAGTAAAAACAAAGTCCTCTAGGCACTTTTAAAATCCCAATGTGTATCTGTGTCCCTAGGGAGCTAAATATTTGCTGACAATCATGTCTTACATAACTTTGGTTCTTTCTGTTTATCTGGCTATTCTGCATCTTTCAGAGAAGAAGTAAGAAAAGAAAAAGCATAAAAAGTGGGAAATCAAGAATGTAAACAACATGATTAGGTTATTTTCCCTTTAAAAATAAAAATACTAAATCTCTGTGTTTTAGTGGCTTCTATTAAGTTCTTTTTAAAAGGAACAGAATAGAGACATAATACTGAATTTCATTAAATGAACAGGGGAAGAAAAAATCATCAAACAAGCAAAAAAAAATTTTTTTAAGATGATATGAACATCAAGAATGTATTAAACAGATAAATGGACCCTAGGGGCTAATATTTCTCAGGAACCATGACAGCTTCATAAAAGACAGGATTTATATATTTTTGTGTGATGAATAAAGTTGGGGTAAGAAATTGATTTCACTTTAAAAAGCTTGGGCTAAAAATAAGAAAGCACAATATTCATTCCACATAAAATACCCTTTTATTGAATAGTAACTTCTGAATGGATAGTTTCAATTTTCATTAAGAAAATATCCATATTATTCAGATAAATAAGATTCTTGGAGGAGACCTCAAGCACTGCATTGGCAAAGCTTCCATTCACTTTCAACAGGATAGTGTTATTAGGAAGTCTGGATTTTACTGAATGATTTATAAAAAGTCAAAATGTTGATACTATAAATAAAACCATTTTCCTCTAATGCACTACTGAATATCTTCAGAAGCTGCCATCTTCACTTGCTAGAGTTATGCTGGGTTTGAGTTAAGTAGTTCACTTAAAATATAACTTGACAGTTATGATAGACTCCTTTTGTTTAGAGTAACAAGGTTAAGTAATTTTGTTGTACAGCTACATTATCATATAGAAAAGGGACTGCTTTACATAGCTTTTGCAACACGGCTAGCAAAAAGCTTTGGTAAGGTATGACATCTCCTTGCTGTATGCAGAATTATAAAAATAATGGTTGAAGTAACATGAAATAGAATCTTTCTATGGGATGTGACAACTTCTGTTTCAAACATCTTACTGTCACCTCTATTTTTCCACACTTGGGAGAAAAAAGAAAAAGTTCTACTGAAAAATAAAATATATTTGAATTATTTTTGTGGTCTCTGTATGCTTCAACAACCAGACTCAAACTCAGACCTGAAACCTACTGGTTAAACTAAGCTTCAGTTTAAGAACAAAGCCCCTCAAGATCTGTATTGTCTACTGACCAGTTTTTATGAGAACTATATAGATTGGTTTCCAGCTTCAATAGCTATGAAAATTATATATATATTCTTAACTAGGTCCAGTTAAGTGTTTATCTAACTAAAAAATGTTTTCAAATCAAAGTGGTAAAAGTAATTCTCAAGCTAGGGATCCAGATTATATGCCATCAAAAGTTGAAAGCCATAACATCAGAAACTGGCTAAAGAACAAGACAATGGTGATAAGACAATAGTTAAAACTGCTCTTCATTATGCAAAAAAATTTCTTCTTGAATGCCAAAAAATCTGAACAAAAAGAACACATTTACATCCATTTTAATTCTAACAATAGGCTTGATCTGAGTAACAATCATGCCATAAAGTCACTATTTCCTAGAAATGCTTTTATAAACACAAAATCCATATAATTATTCAAATTAAGGATCTTAAGCCTGCCTCTACTTTAATAACATTTTTGCCTCTATATTAAAAGGCTCTTTTTGATTCAGCACTAGCAAGAGCAAAACTGTTTCTGATAGCCTATTTTGCAATATCCTTAACACACATGATTACTGGACAGAGAGCCTGAGACTTGTTGCAGAACTGGTGACACCTAGAGTGGTGAAATCTGGTTGAATTGTTTTAGTCCCAAGTTTTGATTGGGGCATTCTCTACAGGGTGGGTTGTTTTTTTTGTCATTGCTGTTTTCAAAAGGAATTAAAATACAGGGGCATATTAAAATAATTGGAATTCTTTAAGTACAGTGCATTACATGTGTGAATTGAATTAGCTGGAATCATTTTTGAATGACATGCTACTTGATATGATTAAAACCACCAGAAGTTTGCTATTATTTACACTGCCAACAGAAGCAGATCATTGTATTCAAACAGAATCTGTCCTTATTCAATAAGCAGTTCCTTTAGAAGAGGTAGAAGTGGGACTTACCTTCTTCCAGGGAATGTGTAAACATTTTATCAGCCTGTGATTATCAGCCCGGCACTGAAGTAGCTGAGCTACTTAACTGTCAGAATATGGGTTATTTTCGAACACTGTTCTTGGATGATCCCATTACTTGTGTTGTTGCTTATGGATATGGAACTAGCCACACAGCAGAGGATTAAAAATAAATAAATAACAACCAACCAAAAAATAAAACACTGTTAAATGGTTGCTGGTAGACATTTTTTATTTCTATTTTCCCTGCTTTGTTACAATACAAGAAGGAGAGAGTAAAGGAGAGATATTGGGACAGTATATTCTTTCCTTCACAGAAAATACAAATTTGAAGTAGTGCATGAGACTGAGAAGTTCAAGTGGATCATAGGATGAAAGACTGTTTCACTTGTTCAAACACTGTTTTAGATTTCAGGATGACCACACAGTTGTAGCAAAGAGATCAGAAGTGACTACCTCCGCTGTAACGATTTTCATGTCTTCAGAGAAAGTCAGCAAGAAGGACCAGCACTTTTTGGACCTGTTCTGGATGCACTATCTTGAAAGATGCTGTCAGAGCAAGTGGCCATCTCATGTACTTCCTGGCAGCCACTGACTTCCTAACCAATCTCATAAATCAGGCTGCTCCCCAGCAATTGGTGCTTCAAGCATCTGAATGTAGCACTTCCCCACAGTCTGTTTCTGTTAAACTGGCTCCAGACATACTGCAGGTTTCCAGGAGGAGGCATCCATGCTGCTCACAACTGCAGGAGGATGTGTAAGTATGGGCAACAGGGCTAGCAGAACCTGAGGCCAGGAGAAGCCACTAATTATCTATACCTTTCCTAACTTCTTTGGTTTTCTGAGGTTATCCCCTCATATCCTTGTTTTCTTGAGGAAGGCTTATTGAGCAAAGACTTTCTAAAAACATTTTTCAATCCATAGTTAGTTGTTGTTAACTCACTCTTATTTTGGAAGCCCTTTCCCAAATAAAAAAAAAAAAAAGCTAATTTTGCCACTAATTTTTACTACTATTTTTACCCTATAATTACATGAGGACTTTCCCGAGAATCTCTGCATGCACTCCACCTACTAACATGAAGCTTACACACTAAGGACAAAGCCAAACCAGATGTAAGCATGTTTGGAAAAGACTTAATCAAAATATCATTACTTGAAACAGAGAATGTAAACAGTAAATAAACTAGCATGGTGCCTCAGTCTATTTCTGGAACAGAAGTTTGTGTTTTTCTCATTATTCATTCAGAGCTTTCCCAGCTCAAATCCAGGCCATTGAAGAACAGCATCAACAGCATCAACACTAGCTCTGTAACCGTGAGCACACTGAGTAAGCCTAACGTAGCATAAAGCTCCTAAACCATATTATTTGGAATTAAATGACTGAGGAAGTCTGCTTCACCCTAATATTCTACCTCCTTCTTCCACACCTTAGCAATACAGCAATATTTTAATAATAATAATAATAATAATAATAATAATAATAATAATAATAATAATAATAATAATAATAATAATAATAAACAACTTTCCACATAAAACTTTCCACATTTTTGCCATTAAATAATTAGCATCGGAGACAGATGACTTTACCCTGCTAACTTTCTCTGGAGTATGACCCTCAGGGTTGCTTTCAGCTGGATCAGCATTAATGTCTGAAAGCCAGCTACTCACATAACTAGCCATTTCCAATCTCAAGAGTATCAGGGAAGATAGCTGAGACAGTGGCTGTATAGATCAGTATGCCACAAAACTTGACCCATAAAATTAAGAAAGAAAGCACTCTATCCTAGAAGAAGAATATGCTCGTGTTCAGTTCTCATTCCAGCAGATGCAAAAATAATTTTTCCTGTTCTTTCCTACATTTTTCCTTTTCCTTTCCTACATTTTTCCTTTTCCTTTTCTATATTTTTCCTGTTCCTTATGAGATTTAGGGGCCCAGCTGTCATCTTGTATTTCCCTAATTTCACCACATTTTGCACAGTATGGTTGACAGCACCCTAGAATCCCAATAGATACTGCCTCACAGATAGTCATAAATAGGCCTCATGATACAGAATTTAGAGAATTTTCCAATTGTTTTTGTGTGTGTGTGTGTGTGTTTTATTTGTTTGTTTTTGTTTTCCTAGCAAGATCATTTCCACAGGAAAGAAGATTTCCTCCCTCACTCTGAAGTGCAACAAGGGAGAAGAACCCGACCTGCAAATGTATTCCTCCTTCCAAGACTTTTTTTTTATAATTTTTTTTTTAAATTTTTTTTCCTTGGGAAAGCTTGAAGGGGGAAAAAGGAAAGAAGGAAAATCAGTAAATAACTAACTATGGCTTTGAAAGCAGTACAGTACGGTCAGCATAATGAGACAGGAGAGGATAAGCTTTGAATGGTTCTCCCACAGAGAACTAGTTTCATCCTAGAGCTGCAGCTCTTCCTTTCTTCATTTAATCATCATATTAAGTAATAGATTTTACTGTATAAAGTCTGCAGAATTTGACTTACTGCTACAACATGTCTGTGGAAAGAACCAAGACTCTGTATGTTTTAAGAAATTCTCCTCTGTACCCTCTATTTAGAAATGCAAGTAGAAGACTCCAGTGAGATCAATCATAGTCATAAATTTTACTGCTCAGATATTACACTACATTTATTTATATATCCTGAAAGAGACTGGAGATTGGGAATCTGACTAATGCTAAGGTTATAAATTGATCAAAGAAATCTAAACCTAAATGCAAACTTCCTACTCATCCAAACACATCCATCACATTCTAACAATTTGAAGTAAAATTCTAATCCAAAGTGATCTGAACTTTTTTTTTTTTTTAATCCAGACAGCTGCATCAATGCATATTCACTGACAAGGAAAATATAAATAAATAAATCATAAAAAAAAAAAAGACTATTTAGTTTGTTGGTTGTATTACCATCAGATGTAGAGAGCCAGCACAAATCACTTTGACCTCAGTTTCTCTTGTGTTTTCTATATCCTATAAAACCTTGTTTTAATTAAAGTTTGCATAATCATATCCTATAACTGAAATCAAGTTATCCACTAAGTAAGCTGGCACAGATTGCAAACTGATTTTACGTGCTTGATGTGTTCCACCCTGTGCCTTGGAATCTGTGTAATCTCTCTCAAAAAAAACACTTGTTGTTTCAATCTGATGAAGTAATAAAGAGTATACCTGCCTTATTTTTTTCCATTGTGGTTCACTCTGAAACCTAAAAAACACTGCTCTTACATGAACACCCAGCCATTGTGCTGCAGCTAGAAGTAGGCAAGAAAGCAAATAAATAAATATAAATAATATATTATTTTATATAATAAAATAAAATAAAAATTACACTGGTGATGTCAATCTGTTGATAAAGACATTTCTTTTGGGCAAAAATATTTGTTATCAACAACAGTTTGGAATGTCAAAGTATCTGGGATTTCTCCTTTGCAAATAGAATAAGCTTGACATTCAAATCCATGTAAATCTACCAAGATGTTATTTTGCCAGATCAACTTTTCAAAGCAAAGCTGAACTTAAAAGTCTGGATAAACAAAACGTCATGTGAGTCACATACCAGGGGAAGTTTCAGTACAAAGCGTGTCTCAATAAAGCCCAAATGCACAGATATACAGTAAAGCATAAATATTTTTATAAGTCTTTATCACTTGTTACCACCCAATATGTCATCTGTTTAACCTTTTGTAGTACTTGCTATGTCACTCTCTTATATATGTGCTCCTTAAACCCATGTACTTTTTTATCACCTCCTCTTTAATGTCTTTACCTTTTAAGGCATTAAAAGGTAATGTTGCAACCACAGAACACTCCCAGTGCACTTACCTTTCCCCAGTTTGCAGTGAATAATATTAAGTCACATAGTACTCTCCTATAGAAATGTCACACTTCTCCTGCCACCCTGCACATAACGTTTCCCCTAACCATTGCTTTGCAGGAGGTTTGATCTCCACATCCTGAGTTTGCTGCAATTTGTCTTGCATTGCTTGAATGCTTCTATCCAGCGCTCTCACTCCTTCCTCTTCTTAAAACAAAGATAACTTATGAAAAGGTTAGTTTCAGCAACATCCCTGCACATAGACAGGAGATCTTATACCACCTGGTTCTGAATATAACCTGACACATCCTATTACTAAGAGTACTAAAGGGAATAGAAAAAGGACTTATATGAGGGTAGAAGGAAAAATAGCAAGTTGCCTCCCAATCCTTTACTGAATTCAAAACAAGCAAACAAACAAACAAAAAAAACAAACAAACAAACAAACAAACAAACAAAAAAAAACAGGAGAATATTGAGAACATGGAAGTACAGCTTGTGGGTAGGACACTGGCACACTTGAGATGAGACACTTAGGGAGGTCACAGCAACAGCTCTGCTCCCTCAGAGCTCTCATTTTACCCCTTGAGCATTAGAGAGCAGGGCAAGGTCATTCTCAATCAGCAGTAGGGCCAGCCACACTCCAGACTTTCTCTTTCTACACAACCCCTGAGACATCAGAACTCAGGACCTCTTCTTCAGCTACAAGATTCCCATTTCAGCTCTATTATGAAGATTCTTCCCCATCCCCTTAGTCCCATTCACCTCCTACCGCTTACAGTGACCTTTGCATAGCCTGCCCATACCTATACAGTACCCAGTAATTCCAAACCTTTGGCTCTCCGGTACTGGCAAGGCCCCTGTTCTCCTGTCCTTCCAGCCTCTTAGCATTCATACTGTTCCAGAGGCTGACGGCACCTATCCTGCTGTGCTGTATTTCAGCACAGATACGACACCTGAAAGATTCAAATACCACTGAGAATATGATTTTGCTGTGATCGGATACTACTGTCTAAAGAACCAAAAGTAAACAGAAAGTGGCTTGCCACTTGAATGCAGTTACGCAGCTGAAGCCATAAAACAAATAAAGCTGTTATGCCTTAACCTAAGATAAATAGATAGATAGATAGATAGATAGATAGATAGATAGATAGATAAATATGATGGCAATGCAGAAGGACCTAGTACCGTCATAGTACCCTCACTACCACACAGAATCTCTTCCTCCCTTTTATCTCCACATCATCAGTACACAGCCAATTTCTCATTGGCAAGCCATGGGGATTACCATCCACACTTACCCTTGGTCCAGACTGCACGTGATAGATGAGCTAGAGTTGTCTGCCCATGAACTGCAGCCCCGCACTGACTCCTGACAGCCCCAGAACTGCAGAGTTTATTTCTCTGCTCCCCCACTGAAGTCCACTCTCTCCAGCAGAGCAGTTGAATCCAAATCCAGTGTTCAAGCTGCTCTCCTCTCTTTCAAAGAAAACTTACAAAAGCAGCTGCAAGCCCAGGAAGACAGCCAAGTTTGTTTGCCCTTGAAAGAAGGTGGTCATACAAGATGAAAGACAAAATGAGCAAAAAAGTCCTAAGGAAAAAATATACACTCTACATCTCCTCTAGGCATTAGTCAAAAATTTTACAAGTTGGGCAGCAAAATGCCACTTTCATAATCCCTGGTGGAGTTTTGTGATTTGTTTTGTTTTGTTCTTTAATTCACCACAAATAAAGAAATTCCTAACGTAACAGCATGCATATTGCCAAGAAGAAAACACCAAATTGATGAACTGAGGTTCTATCTCATTAACATAATGTGTAAAAGAGCCTAATAATTCCTTTACACAGTGCAAGAAATGCCCTCAGAATTAATATAGTTGCAGTTTCTATAAGCAACAGCGTCAGCAAAGAAGGTAAAGGTCTGTGCTTAATAAGTGTCAGAGTGGCAGATGTTGAGATCGTGAATGAGTTAATACACACACACACACACGCGTATGCCTTTGGCCCATTTGCAATAATGCCATGAGGTGGCTCTTACAAGACAGTAGAAGGGCATTTCTATAGAACAAAACCTCTGGAAAGCAGAGAAGACAAGGGCAAACTATTTGGAGAGAAGAAAGAATGCTTCCTCACTGACACCCCAAATGTGGTGAAAACAATCTCCACCTTCCTTTGCTTCCTTCTCTCTGGTTGGAGAGTAGTTGGGAATTATCCTTAATGCTTCCGTGGACACAGGCCATGGGCATCAGTGCCAAGCCTGAGGATTGTCCTCTTATTCTGAGTGATGATCCCAGATTTGCCCAGATTACCAGTTCATTAACACTGTGGCTCTGTTCTTCAAAGAGGCAGTCTTCCAAACCTTCCATTTTTGTTCTTTTCAATTGAACTGATGCATTAAGTAAGCTTTTCTGGATGAACTAAGGTTAGCACATGTCTTGGACAGGTGCACTCTTTGCTGGGTTAAAAACTGTCTGGACAGCTGGTCCAGAGAGTAGTGGTGAAAGGAGTAAAATCAAGGTGGTAACCCATCACCGGTGGTGTTCCCCAGGGGTTGGTGGTGGGGCCCATCCTCTTTAATATCTCTATTGATGATTTGGATGAGGGAATTAAGTGTACCCTCAGTGAGTTTGCAGATGACAACAAGTTGGGAGGAAGTGTCAATCTGCCGGAGGGTAGGAAGGCCCTGCAGAAGGACCTGGACAGGATGGGTCAATGGGCAGAGGCCAACGGGATGGGGTTCAACATGGCTAAGTGCTGCATCCTGCACTTTGGCCACAACAACACCATGTAGCGCTACAGGCTTGGGGGAGCGTGGCTCAAAAGTTGAGGAAAAGGATCTGGGGGTGTTGGTCGATGCTCACCTGAACATGAGCCAGCAGCGTGTCCATGTGGCCAAGAAGGCCAACAGCATCCTGGCTTCTATCAGGAATAGTATAGACAGCAGGACCAGGGAGGTGATCGTCCTGTGCTCTTCTCTGGTGAGGGTGCACCTCAAGTACTGTGTTCATCTTTGGGCCCCTCAGTACAAGGACACTGAGGCCCTGGAACATGCCCAGAGAAGGACTACGAAGCTGGTGAAGGGTCTGGAACACAAGTCCTGTGAGAAACAGGTGAGGGAACTGGGGTTGTTTAGTCTGGAGAAGAGGAGGCTCAGGGGAGACCTTATTGCGCTCTACAACTACCTGAAAGGAAGGTATTGGGAGCTGGGTGTCAGTCTCTTCTCATAGGTAACTAGCAATAGGACTAGAGGGAATGGCCTCACACTGCACCAGGGGAGGTTCAGGTAGGAAATTAGGAGACATTTCATCGCAGAAAGAGCAGTCAGGCATTGGAACAGGTTGCCCAGGGAGGTGGTAGAGTCACCGTCCCTGGGGGTGTTCAAGGAAAGCTTGGGCCTGCTGCTTAGGGACATGGTTTAGTGGGTGACATTGGTAGTAGGGGGATGGTTGGACCAGATGATCTTGAAGGTGTTTTCCAACCTTAATGTTTTTATACTTAACAACGGATTTGACACAGATGAACAAACTGGCTCTCTAGATGAAATGCAACAACAAGAGTCAACATAATATTCCCACTCTGTGCTGGTATAGCCTCATGTTGTGTGTGCAGTTTTGGCTGCCAAAAGGATAAGAAGGACATAAAACTATCAGACAGCATCCAAAGGAGGCCTAAAAATATGGTGAAGGGTCTAGAGGGCATGATGTGTGAGGAGTGGCTGAGGTCCCTTGGTTTGTTCAGCCCAGAGCAGAGCAGGCTGATGGGAGGCCTCATGGCGGCCTGCAGCTCCCTCACGAGGGGAGCAGAGGGGCAGGCTCTGAGCTCTGCTCTCTGGGGACAGCGACAGGACCCGAGGGAACGGCATAGAGCTGGGACTGGGGAGGGGCAGGCTGGGTGTTAGGGAAAGGTTCTGCACCCAGAGGGTGGTTGGGCATTGGAAGGGGCTCCCAAGGAAAGTGGTCACAGCACTGAGCCTGTCGGAATTCAGGAAGTGTTTGGACAACACTCTCAGACATGGGGTCTGGTTTTTGGGTGGTGCTGACCAGACCCAGCAGTTGGACTTAAATACCCTTATGTGTCCTTTTCAACTCAGGATATTCTACCATTACTAAGAGTCAAGCTGTATTAAGTTCAGGACAAATAAAAACTACAGATGTAGTTTTTAGATTCATATCTGATGGCTACAGGTATCAGGTGAACAGGAACTAGCACAATCAGTGGAAAGGCTGAGCTGGGGGAGAGAGGGTAGGAAATAATATTGCTACTGCTGTAAAATGCCTTCAGCCATTGAGCAACCTAATTATTGCAGTGACACTCCTTTGATTTTTAGAGTGCCAAAACAAAAACAAAACAAAACAAAACAAAAAAAAAAAAAAAGAGGAAAGGATTAAAGACTCCTGTAGCTCAGTACTATGGTGTGCATCACTTATGAGGGATTTGAGGAATGAAAATAACCCTTAATATTATTTATGTTCATAGCTTACATTAGACATAGGAAAAACAAAAACAAAAACAAAAACAAACAAAAAAAAAAACTTGGCAATGAAATGTTAGTAGATGTTATATATAGCTCTTAATAAAAAGAAAACGATCATATAAAAAGTAGGTGAGCTAGTCAAAGGAGAAACTAATATAAGAAAAAAAAAAAAAGAAAAAAAAAGAAAAAAGCAGAAATTGAGGATCTTCATATAATTCTTCAGATGGCAGTTTGGACACAGAAAGATACCCTAGAGACTGTCTAATTGAATAGCCTGGGGGTAGGTTAAGAAAAGGGAGAATGGAACAGATACGCAGAGGATATAGAAAGCAGTAATCAGAAAGCTCACAAGCAATCACCTATGGCAAAGAAATATATTTATGTAGACCATGCTAAGTTCTGGAAACCAAAAAAAAAAAAAAAAAAAAGAAAGGAGAAAAAGAAGAAGTAGCACTTCAACCAGACAGGATTCTGAAATAATTTCTACCATACCACAGAGTACATATTATTTTGCAGGCATAAATCTAATGATAGGTGCTAAAGAGCTCTGTACTATCAGGAATACAATTCTGACTGTGATGTATCTTGTCTTGGGGAATAAAACTAAAGAAATCAGTCAACACAGTCAACATCTTAAGACAAAAAGTTCCTTCCCAGAAGTGCCCAAGGCAATTGGAAGGGAAATTAGGTTCTTCAAACCTAAAATGCTGAAGTCCCACATGTAGAAGTATGTATTTCCATAAAAAGGGATTTACATTGTCAGTATGTCAGCAGAGTTTTATCTTATGACTCAGCCCATTTTAGTGAAAATATAGCCAATTATTCTTGATAGAAATAGCTTCATACTATTTTTTGTTTCAGGGATTGATTTGGTTCACTATGGAAATTTAATGAAGAACACTAACAGAGGAAATACAAAACTAAAAGTGTGCAGCTTTTTAACTTGTTCATGGTGGTACCTGTTAAATATATTGTCTTTGGAGATAAACTTTATTTTTCAAATGAAGAAATTCACAATTTGATGAGATCATTGGGTTTTCCTCCCAACTCCTAGAGCATTAGTTCAGCTAAAGGCAGCATCTTTTGTACTCTGAGGTCTTCTGCAGAACTTGGCCAAGTATTCAACTTCCTCAAAGCTGATTATTTCAATGCTTAATGCATCTTAGGCTCTCCAGTTGCATATAAACTTCACACATTCATAGTACATATTGAACTTCTGTTCTATTCAACTATAGGAGCAGACTCCCTCTAAATGGAAAATGTTCTAAATCTTCCCATAAAACACAATAATGAGCCATGGTCACTATGACCAATAATTTAAAAGCAAAATTCTCCTGCTCCAAAACATAGACACTGAGACTCTATTTTTAATTACTTGGCAGTAACATTAACTACCCACACATGAAGTGTCAGTGCTCATGACAGCTTCATTAGGGCATTCAATGAAAAAATGAGCAATAACAAAGCCCAATTCACTTTGCTTCCTGCTCAAAGAAAAAAAAAATCTGGATAGTTTTAAATTCGGAACTGAAATTCACAGGAATTACAGAAGAAATCCACAGCTATGGATGCTTAGGATCTCCCCCCCAAACGGGGCATTTATTAAAGTTTGCACATCACATAAGAAATAAATAATCCACTCTCTTTAACACACGCCACAAGGACTAGTTTATCTTCAAAGCACTAAAAAAAATATCATCGAATTGAAAGCAATCATAAAGAGCTCTACTGAACAGAATACAATTACCCACATAGTTAAAATCAATGTGTGCTTATGAGAGGTCTGTATTTTTCCTCTATTCGTTCTGCTTTCACTTCTGCTTCAGCTACAATCCTATTTCACTGATGCTCCTTGTCTTTCTTCAACCCTTGTTGCACTTTTCCCACACTTGTTGAATTCTGCATGTGATTCCATCTTTATCTTTTACCTTGCTAAAAATTATAAGTATACAGAACAACTATTATTATTATTATTATTATTATTATTATTATTATTATTATTATTGTTTTGTATCTTCAATTCCTGTTCTAGACTAAAGCTTTTTTTAGGGGAATGTAGAATAAAGGCATGATCCTTCAGCTTCATGTTTAAATCTTCTAGGCTGCTCTCTACTCCAAGAGACAGGAGTGGGGCAGTTTACAAGTACTTAAGACTTTCCTTTAGACCAACCTAGAATTTACTAGTGGGAATTAATTTCCTTCCTGCTCACAGGCTGGCTCTGACCTTGAACAAACTTTTGTGTCACCTGAGGAAAAAAAAAGAAAGCAAGAACTACTGCTTCCCAAGAATCTCATGAAGTGCAATTGAGACCAAAATTTTCCACCATACACTTGTACATCAGGTGAGATGGATAATATCTGGCAGCGCAAATGCCTTTCATTTGGGAAATATTGATACCTTTTTTGGACTCAGCTGAACATGGATATCCTTTCACCATGTTCACATGTGCAAACCTACTACTCATATAGACATTCAGAGACCAAGAACACTTCTAAGACTGTTTCACTAGCTCACTTACTGAATTTTCTGAAAAACACAAGAAAATAAGAAATAACAAAATGATGGAACTGAAAAGTTATGTATTGAATGAACCTACTTCACTAGGTGTTCTTGCCTCTTTTTTCCCTCCAAAAACTGAAAGAGCTACATGATGCATCAGCACTGCTGCTAACTGTCTTTCTGACAATCTAGCATAACTTATAGCTAGAAATATTTTTTCCTGACTGAGATTTTGAGCAGTATTCAAACAGGCTGCAGGAGAGAAAAAAGACAATTTTCACCACTGAATTTATTATACTCTTTTTTTGATCATGGTTATCATTGAGTAAACTCTCATTACTTGAAATACACCTAGAATTATAACCCTCAGGTTCATATAGGCAGCAATAAACAATAATTGGATTTATACATTTTTCCCAATACTGACCAATCAGAATGAATGTAAGTTTGTTTATTTATTTATTGTAATAATTATCTGTCTATATGGTTTATTTTCTAAGCCATACTATTCAAAAATATTTCTATGAATGCATGCTGTGATAAACCACATGTCTGAATTGATCTTGATTGGATAGGTTTGTGTATTGTGACAAATCTTTTACAAAATGTGATGAAATCCTGCTCAGAAAAATGTGTTTATTAGCAAGGGCGTTATGGTGCCCAATAATACTGACAGAAGTCTCTGTCCAGATTTAAGGCACACTATTTTTTTTGTCATTCTCTTCACCCACACTAAAAAGAACACTGCTAAGTCAATGCAGCAAATGTCCTACAAGAAATACTGGTGTATATAAAAGGGTATCTTTATTTGTAAAAATAATTTTAAGGAGAAAGGCATATTTATTCATGAACAGGGACAAGACCAGGGGACAGTTTCTCTCAGTTTCATTTGGGCAACTTTGAAGGGTACGCTATCTAGGTAAGGTAAACACTGTCAGAATCAGGCCACAAATTACATGTTATTTAGCCTACCTACATCTTGTGAAATCATATATATATATACATACATATCATATATATAAAGGAAAATTATAGATCATTTTAAACAAGAAATTGGTCCTTGACTTTGTAAACTGAAATGGCTTGAAGTCAAAAGAACTGCTGATTCGTGTTCCTGGCTCAGTCCTTATTTTTCTCACCAGTAAATTCACAGGGATTCTGTATTTACTTAAGAATATTTTACAAACCTCTAAAAAAGGGGGGAAAAAATAATGTATTTTATGTAACTTGAAAGATGTTTGTGAAATACCGATTTTTGAAGGTAATGTCCTTATTATTTTTACTTACACAAGGCCATTTTTTCTGGTCCCAGTAAATGATTTTTAAGGTCACGGTTATTCTGTCAAACAAGGTTTTGATTTTAAACCTTGACCAACATATTTGTAATTTAATGAATTCTGCCCAGAAGATAGGGCCATACTGACCTTTTCAAAGAAATTATATGACAAAAGAGAAACCAATTCTGACAGCTTCCTGCTATTAGAAAAATTTCATGTTCCAAAAACTTGTGATCAAGTCGAGACTCTGATGCACCAGCAGAGTTAAATGAGAGCATCTGTGTTAAAATGACTCATCAAAAGGGACTAATGTAAAAAAACATTGCAGAAGGGTTTCTTTCTCTGCACATGATTCATAAACCTTAACAAAAAATAAAAAAAATATAAAATAGAAAGCTCTGCACTTGGAAAGTAAGAGGCCAGAAGACAGGAAACTGTCACATTTTAATAAATAACAGGTTCTTTCTGGAGATTTTATGAAGTTACTAAGCCTAATTTTCCTTGCACCCTCAGTTTTGTGCTGTTGGAATCATGATTTTTAAGACTTACTAGAACATTTTAAAAATAATAGGCTGTACTGGTCTATTATGTTTTTTAACTTTGTGTGAGAATATACAATTTGCCTATTGGAATCTGTGTGCTAAAGAAAAAGGTGCTACAAGGAAGTTACAACCCATCTAAATCTGTGTAATTAAAGCCAGCAGGTATTTCATACAATTTTTAGTTAAACCACTAGATTCTTGTAAGTCCATAGTTCTGAAGAAGTAAGGGAGGTACGAGAATTTATCACTAGCTGCAAAGATGTCTCAACCAGTACATCTGCTGAGTAATCTCTTAGCCTGCATGTGTAAAAATACAGTGCTTACGTATCTTATTCAATTTAATTTACTTCCACAAGAAGTTATTTCTGGGGTTATTCTGTTCTCCTTCAAGAATGAGATTTGAGCTGCATATGGCACTTGCAGAGGTCTCATCTCCAGTGTTAAAAACTTCTCTGTTGCTCAGCATTTACACTGCCATAGCTGTCAGAAAACATGGTCAAAGAAGGAAGATCAACTTTGAGGTAGGAAGGCCAAATGTTATTGAAGTTCTGGATGTTAAAAGGAAGATCTGTGTATCTACTTAGTGGAAAACAGCACTTCCCTTTTCACAGCAATATTTATTCAGTCTGGTTTGAATTCAACATCAGCCAGTGATGCTTTTTCAGGTGCAATATTCAAATTTATCCATGGATACATGTTGGCAAACAAACCATGCAAAACTTGATAATATTCCAAAAATAATTTTCTTTACCGGAGTTCAAGAGTTGAGCCCTTAAAGTGAGGAATAACATGGTCTGTAACAATCTTGTGAGAAATCTACAGCCACTACAGAATATTTCTATCATCTCTGCAAACAGCCCAAAGCATGTGGTATCAATTTCACAAAGTCCTCCATTAGAGTAAGTTGAAATAGTCTTACCATTTCTGTACAGATGAAAAGAAAGTCACACATGAAACAACTGAATTTTCCACCCCTTAGTCTGAGGACTAAGGATAATCAAAGCTTCGTTTCCAGAACTACAAATCATAGTATGACTTCTTACCATCACCTGCCCACCTGTGAAATGTGTAAAGCATTTTGAGATCCTGAAATGAAATTGGCCACAATACGCCATAAAAATAACTTACACAGAAAAATAAATGGGTTAAGTAAATGAACTTAAAATAAATCTATTTTATAGCCATGAGGCTATGAAAGAATCTGTTTTAGATTGTAACCATTTGTTCTCTAAGTTTCTTAACCAGAGATTGGAAGAGCTTGGAAAATGTCATTGGGGAAGTTCACTCCATATCTTTCTCTGAGTTCATGTAATTGTTAGACTAGATGACTGGCTGAAAGAGCCTTTGATCCAGCACTGTATTCCTGAACTTATGCACTCAAGGAGGAAGTATATGGTATTTCATTTCTGTTGCACTGTATTCTTTTAAACTTACAGTCAGAGTTTTATAAATATCCATGTACAGAATTGCCTGTGTATCCCCTAATTTGCCATACATTACAGATAACATCACAGAGTGTGGCGTTCTAGTAAGAAGCCATGTAATGTAACACGTTTAAGATTTCAGAGTTTTAAAATACTACCTAGAAATTATGTACTGAATGAAATTGGTAATGGCAAGTTATCTGTGATAGCAGAGCAGAGAAGAAATCTAACGTATAATATGCACTGCAGTTTTTCACCATAAACCCCTGGAGAAATGATAAAAAAAATAAAGCAGTACACAGAACTTTCTGTGTCTGTTCTGATGGTTTCATTTATCAACAAACAAGTTTATCTCCATGACAAGACTACAATAAGGGAACTGTAAAGTTAAATGTGAGCAAATGTTATTTGTTTTAGCTATCAAAACTTATTACTATCAGAACCACTGGCAACGTCATGGGCTTGCAAGAAAGAATCAAAAGCTATATTTTTTTAAACTATTCTTTTAAAAACAGTTAACACATGGTATGGATGTTTTTTTTTTCCTTACCTTGTGCCTCCAAAACAAGCCAGGGAAAATAATAAAGCTTGAAAAAAAAAAAAAAAAAAGTTAAATCTTTATAGTAAATGAAAATCTCCTGGGGAAAATTACATGTACATGACTAAATCACTGCTGAAGATTTTATGTAAATTCTGTTGATATGCTAAAGTTCCTGGCCACATCAACAGAAGACCATTTGGAACCAGCTTTAGAAATATTGCTAGGATGGGCAAATAAAACTGATCTGTGGAAGTAAGAGATTTGAAGCACCTGATTTAGCATTATCCACAAAATTAACTTACATATTATTTATCATTTCTTCCAGACCTGGAAGGATAAAAACAGAGGATAAAAATCCCGGTCCGCAGGTAGGGGGATGAAGGGGCATCTCTGACTGCTCTAAACTACCAGTAGCCTCCTGGGTTGATGCTACACTTGGCAGGGAGAAAGCATCAGAACAATTTGGTGGTTGGGTCATATCACTGTTCAGCAACCCCTGCAGCAAACTACCCCTAACACTGCACCTGGACTTGATTTCATCAGAAATTCATTGCCTAACTCCAAAAGGCATCCCAGAAGCAAACTAACTTTTATGCAATGTGGATAACCAGGAGAATCATGAGATGAGTAAGAGCTGGGAAGAATTGATAAGGAAGTAAAATATGCAGATAAGTTGTACTGATAAAAACATTTCTGTTAGTCTTTAATTCCCATGACTGGCTTTGCCTGCACACCCCCATACCCTGTGCCCAGGAGTCCTATTATTAATACTCAGGCATGAACTTTATTGTACCTGGCTTCTAGATGGATCTTGGACTTCTGCTAGAGTCATGTCTCCTGATGGGACTTCCTGGATGGACCTGGCTCATCACTACCCCTAGGCAGCCTCTCCATGCTGACAGCTGTGTAGGGCTGTGCCTGTGGGTGAGGGTGAACCCTGCCTGCAGGTCATACCAATCCCAGGCTCCCTGATCAGCTCTCCAATCCCCCTTACCCTTCTGGGACTCTTCATGGGACATGCAGTTCACTCTCCACAGCTGGCTTCAGGGTCCTCAGCCTAGCTCCATGGCTCAGACTAGTACACCCAGATGGGTGGGGAGGCAATAGAGAGCACCAGAAGACCTTATTGGCCTGCCCTGGGATCACACCCTGTGCCTTGGTGCCACATGTCACTTCAGCCCGGGGTTTGCAGCCTTGCCTACACCATGCTGCAGGTGTGCCTGTGCCCAGCCTAATCTTCACCTGGGCTCCTGAACCTGCACCATAGTCCTGCCACTTGCTGCTCCCTAGCAGCTTCCCTGGATGAACTCATCCCCTGCCTGGCACTGCCCCGTGGGAGCTGCTGCCACCACTGTCCTGCCAAAGGAAAAGGTAGCACTTTCTGCTGCTAGTTCTGTGGACACCAACCCTGACTTCCATGACATTCAATAAAGCAGTTCCTATAAAGCCTGCAATACTTAGGGAAGGAAAAATCCCTACAATGCTAATTTAGCAGGACTATCTGCACAGTACGACATGCCACAGGGCTGAGACTTATGAAATATGGTGTGCCCTCTGCTGTCCAGTGAGTGAGACCACTCTCATGAGATCTCGTTCATTACTTCTCTGCTGACCTACTAGTGAAGTATTTCCATTGACTTTGAAAGGGCTAGTTTAAAATATATATATATTTCAGAGGAAGTATTGTTCTGAGAACATCATTTCCAAGTGTTTGGGACACCAGGAAACAAAGTGACAGAGTGACACTTACTATTTAGCCATTGCTAGAGAGCAGAAGAGGAAGGGACAAGCACACATACAAAAATAATGCTATGGGGAAAAAAAAAATCTTTCCTGAAAGAATATCACTTCCCAAAGCTGAATTGCGAACCAGACAATTTGCTGAGGTGGCTCTGTGCTTGACCTGTCTGGAGCCAGCCTTCTCCTCAGACGTCACAGTCTGTCCAGGGGCAGTGCAGGTGACAAGCTGGCAACAGAGCAGCAAAACAACCCCTGATACTGTAAATTGCCCCTGCAGAACTAATCCAGGCTGGTACAGATAGGCACAATTAATGTGAAGTGACACAACTGTGATCTGATAATGAGGTAACAAATAGAACTGTCAAGAGTGCTTCCTTGGGCAATGATAAATGATGTCATCTCTATTTCAGGATGTTTCAGGTGGAAAGAAAGCTTTAACCACACAGATGATGGGATAAGAATGAAAAGTATTATATCCAAGAATAAATAAAAAAAAAAAAAAAAAAAAAAAAAAGCGTAGGTTATAGTTATATTGCAAATTACCCATATATTTGGGCTTATGTTCTTGCTGTATACCACTGCATTGTGCATACTGAAAACAGCCATGCTCTTTTCCTTGAGTGGATCCTGATTGAGCCCAGTGGCATTGCTAGGTACCTGGGTACACATCCATCCCAACTATTACTTTTATCTCAACATGGTTGATTCACAGTGTAGTTACAAGGTGGCTAGGAACTACAAGACTTGCACAGTACTTCAACAGTGTTCAGGGAATTCCCCATTTCTGTGTCTTCCAAGTCTCTGGTATGCACTTTCCTATCTGCCCTCTCTTACCCAGGCAAGGGTGGCAATTTATGAAGCCATTTGGTAGTTTAACCAACAGGTTGTTCCAGACTAACAACAAAGCCAAAGACCTCCAGCTTGTCCCTGCAGTGCCAAGCCAAAGATGTTTCTGGTATGCAGCTGGTTGTGCAGCCAAATGCAAGAAGTGCTGGTGACAGTAAAAGGTATATTTTAGGCCCCACTAATGAAAAGTAAATTAATGGTCTACCAGGGCTTGTGCCCTGATGAAGAGGTGCAGTTGCCCCCTGATGAGCGGCTCCAAGACAATGTTGACTAGACCAAGCACCAGTGAGGGTGTGCACCTATATTTAGGTAGACATAGGTTCACACACCTTTTGAAATTCTTCTTGATTCTCATTAAGCCATGACAGAAATTTGGGAATTCCAGCTTCAGAACTCACATACTGTCCAAGACATCATCAATTCAGCTGAATTGTTAGTAATATTAGTAATGTTAGTAATTGGTAATTACTAATTAATAGGTAATAAATTTTATTCATCTCCTTACGCTGAGTCTGTTTTGCCCATGACAATAATTGTTGAGTGATCCCCCTGTCCTTATCTCAACCCTCGAGCCCTTTTCATCATATTTTCTCCCTCTTTTCCTTTGATGAGGGGGAGTGAGAGAGTGTGGTGGAGCTCAGCTGCCCATCTGAGTAAAACCACCACAGTAACATGCATATGAATATACAGGGCACTACTGATTTCCCTTCTGTTTCTGGACCCCAGGGTGTTCTAACTGAACTGTTTTCTGATGGAATTACCTAAAGACACTATCAGGATAACAGGTCCTCTCAGCCACATCAAGATTCATGAAAAGTGTGAGACAGATACTCCTGCTCTCCCATCTCATGCCCCTCACCGCAGTGTCAACACTTTACCATCACTGCAATTTCCATTTTTCTTTGTCCCACGGGCACTTGAGAGTGTAAGACAGATGATCAGCACTCTGGTCTGACTCTCTGGATGGGTTTAGTTATGCTCTGAGCCACGAAGAGTGTCAATGAGATAGTGCTGTAGCCAGAGCTCCTCCTGTAATACACAGCATATCACAGAGGAGTGCATCTACCATGTGAGTTAATGAGCAGGATGTTACTACACAAGTGTTTACCACTTGACTGGCATCTGTCTCCAGCCTGCAGCTTGACGGAAGAATCCCACCCACTGGGTTTGCTTTCTGTATACTGTGCAGAGCACAGCAAGCTGTAATCATACAGGTGTCATATGCAATGTTGGCATCTGAAGAGCTGTGCACATTTCACCACCACACAGTAACTGCTGTGAATGATACTGGTCCTGCTCCTTGTAGGACATATTAACCTGAATGAGTCTATTCATGAATGAAGCACTCTTTAGAGACCCACATCTCTTCTGCTGTCATCTTACAAGAAAGAATACAAAGGTTAATGGTCAAGTAACAGCCATACCAATATAAACCTCTCATAGACCCCTGATAATAACAATGTGTATTCATACCCACACAAATGAAAACAACACAGTCAACATGTTTTCACTGACATGCTTCTGAATGTTTGCTACCTGCTGTACTTTCAACTAATAAAATTATTATGACAACATAAAACATTAATTGACCTGGTATTTAATTATCTGTTACTTTATTTTCAAGTTCAATGTGTTAAAATATAATGCTTGGCACACAGACATTTCTTGGGAGAAAATCTGAGTAGTAATCATTACAGAAATAATGAAAACATATTTATCTCTGGATATCATGTTATAGAACACATCAAAGACAGCTTAAACAATGTGTGTGAATGCACTAGGATGATAATACAATGCACGAGCATATTATAAAGGCATTTTCAAACAATTTGGTGATCCTGAGCAGAACACCATTGTACATCCAGGAGTCAGTGATCCCCCAGGACAGCTAACCTGGCACAGAAGGTACAGGTTACTCTGCTGCACACATGCCTCATCCACAGGACGAACTTAGCTAACTAATTGTAAAGCAGGAGCCTGTCATCAGCTTACAGTCAGTCCTGGCGATTACGGGGCCATGCCCGGCTGGAGGCAAGCAGCACCTCCTGCAAAGGGGTGTACAACCCTCCATGTGATGGCTAATTCAGGCATGTGCCTCTTGGCCATGACTGCTGCTTACTGCTAACAAATGTCCATTTCATCAATGCCTGTTTCATCAATGTGCGTTTAATTAATATGTGATTAACATTAAATAATTCATGTGCATTTTGGACACAAGTCAATGTGTCATGCCCCATGCATTTTCATAGTGCCCTGTAGGGTTTGGCAGGACCAGCCACCCCAACAAGCTTACACAGATGTATGTAAGAAAAGGAAGACCCTTCTCACTACATACACAGAAGCTGCCTCTTTAGATGACATCATTTCCTGTGTGTTTTCATATGTTTTGGGGATGTGCTGGTTGCCATTTTTTGACACTGTCATAGATTAATTAATACATATATTGATCTGCTTTATGTCTAGAGAAAGTATATATAAAGGAATGTACAAATATATATTTATATTTTATGTATACCTAGATACACATTATATATGTGTATATATGTGTGTATATCATATATACAGTGTACTGTTAGGTTATAGAACTTGTTACTGATGGTACAAGCATATACCAGCTATGTTGCTGTGTCCCCAGCTGCACATGCTGATCACAAAAGGACAGAGAAAGGCCTGTGTTATGTAGGCAATGTATGGGCCCACTTGCCTGCATCCAGTCAGACAACAGGTCTCATTTTAGAGGCTCAGTGGTCCAACAGTTTGCTGCTGAGCATGAAGTATACCAGATATAACATATACCTACCACCCCTGAGGAGCTGATCTAATCAAACAGATCAATGCATTATTAAAAGAGCAAATGCATGTGCCACTCTCACAGTGTAACTGGCCAACAGTGCTACTGCAGGCTATAAACAATTTCATTAACAATGTATGCTTCACAGTCTATACCTCCTATCCTAACATCTTCTGCTGGAACGTCAGCTCTATGAGGTACAGTCTGGGATGTTGATAGAGCCCAATAACACCCCAAGGGCCAGAGGCAAACACCATACCCCTAAACTGAAACTCATCCCTGCGGAAACCCTGACACATGGACCGGGAGCCATTATTTAATCCTAAAGGAGCAAGACAACATCCCTCATAACATGCCTCATCTTATGCCATGTGTAAAAGAAACTCTTTGTTTTATCTCATACAGAACTGTTATGTGGAGCCTCCCAGTTGTGCTTTTGATCTCTGCATTTTGAATATCAATAAACTTGAAGTGCCAGTCTCCTGCCTTCCAGACACACCAAAGCTCCTCTCTGTCTACTACACCTCATAAGCAACCAGACAGTTTGGTGAAATTTGCACCATTGTGTACTGGGGTACACGAAACTGGGCGTGGAGACCGATGGCAGGATATCTCTTTTGATCCTAGCTCCAATGTCACTTATCCTACACTTATCCTTACAAACAGTATTTGTTTTATTACTCTCATATTATTAATTGTAGTAATTACTTTGTATAAAATAATCTTTCTAGTAGCCCAAAATCTTAATGGTATAATCTGAAACTTACAGCATCTGTAGGAAAGGCCAACTGTTTGTGGATCAACGGGTAGAAAGTAGTGATCCAGACCAGAAGTCCATCATACACTGAAGAATTAGTGATCCACAGAGCAGTCAACCTGAGCTGTCCAAGTCTGTGCTGTGCTGCACATACCACCTGGCCTTCAGGCTTGTGCTGTGCTGCACATAACCCTTAGCCACAGAATGAATTTAGCCTGCAGATTGTAATGAAGAGCCTGTCTTGAGCTCCTACCAGGTACTGGCAACTACACCACTCGCATGGCATTGCCTTTATCTAAAAGTGCAGCAACAAGTTCTCATGTGAACATCCTTTTTGCTGCATAGTAAAAATTAAGAAGGAAATGCTTTCTTTTAAGAAAATACTATAAGAGCTCAAAAGATGAAAATGCTGGGTAACCATTATGCAGGCAGGATCTGTATGGCATGCTTTCACTGAAACCATCTATTGTTGCTATCTATTGGGCTCCCAGTCCCAGAGAGAAACAATATTATCTACACTATTGCTTGTTTCCTTCTAGTGTTAGCTCCAATAAATGGCATTTTTTAACCAATACTTTACAGAATCTGAGTGTCTTTCTTACTGTAATCATAATGAACCAGCACCTCCTGGTGCCAAAACATTCAGGTGTTTTCCCAGAAGCAAGGCTGTAGTTTTAAATGTCATTCAGATTAATCTCAATGATAATATTACATCTGTCTTTCATGTGAACCAAGTGCTAACTGACAAAAAAATCATCTTGGAATTTTTAACGTCACTCAGTCTGTAAAAGGTTCTGTGCTCTCTTAAGACTTTATCACTTCTCCAATTCCCTTCCAAAGGCTGCTCAAATAGTATGTGATTTTCAGTTCATCTTTATCATTCAATCAGTGGATGGGGCAGTTCTTGCCTCCCTCTAGTCTCGCTGTCTAAACAATCTTTTCACCTGCTTGAGGAATGGAAGACAGTGAAAGAAAAAGAATTCCTTGTAGTATGTACTGTTCTAAAGATTTTTTTGTAATTATCAGTACCTTAATTCATTATTAATGACTGGTTCATTACTCATATTCCCTGTCAAAACCAACCATCCTGACCGAAATCAAGAAAGACCCACGTACACCTGAGGAGCCCAAACACACTTGCAAAAATGGAAGGATGGAAGTATGAAGTTCTTCATCACTGTCAGTCAGTGGACTCTGCTTTATGCAATTAGAGCCATGATCTACATGTCCTTACTCTGTCCCAAATCACAGTGGCAATTTACCAGAGGGTAATGGTGTAGTAGCAACCAAGTCAATCTGTAACTACACATCATTTTTTTCATTCATAGAAAATGGAGAACCAGAAAAAGCATTCTGCTTTATGGACAAATGGATTTCTTCCAGATATTTTTTGTGGACTACCCCAGGCCAATGCCTACTCCATCTATGCTCTACGGCAAGGATTATACTATTGGAGTTTGGGAGGATTATGAAAGTCACATTTGTATACGGATTGTGCATGCTAGATAGGCAAAACCAAGCACTGGAGGTTTCATTGAAGCACTATTAACACAGGCAGCCAACAGATGTATTAGTTTGTGCAGAAGTCTGTGGGTTATGCTTTAGGAGTTTCTGGACTTTTAGGGTCCAGTATCTTAGGGAAACTCTTGGGAACCCTCTGAAAAATCTCAGACAGCCTGTTACTGTCAGGTAAGGATGAGGTAAGGGGAACCACAAGCATATGGACCAGAGAAAGCTCTAGCAGCTTCTAATGAGCATGATCATCTGCTCTTGACACAGGATACCTGGAGCCTTTGATACAGCCGTCTCCTAATTAGGGAGGGTCAAGAACCCTCTAGCTTGGGTGAGGCCTGTGTAAGAACCAGGCCTCAAGTATGCCTCCCAGAGGTGGCAGTTTGTGTAGAAGAGGGTAAAGAAAGGGTCCTCAGTTGAATTTGGATCACTGTAACAATCTTGGGTATGGTAGTGACACACCTCAGAGCTGTTTCTTCCAGAAATTGTTGGCCCATCTACCCCTTTAGTGTGGAAGTTTCAAAGCAAACCAAGCTTTAAATGTTAGACGTAGCCTTCCAAGTCCCATACTGCTGGGAGTGCCTGGAGTCTCTCTAATGCCAGAAGAGATGACCCTCTGTCCTGCAGGAGGTGTGCTCTATTGGAGGAGCTGTATCATCAAGTAGAAGATTTACAGGAGGAGGTAAACAGGCTGTGCAGCATCAAAGAGGATGAAAGGGAGATGGACAGGTTCTTCTCTGAGACACAACAGCTTGAAGAGTGTCAGACCCCAACTGCAGTAGAGAAGCTGGCAGTGTCCATCCCCACTGTTAAGGTAAGCACAACCTCTGGAGAAGGTGAAGATAGAAGACGGTGACTTCTGGTACCCAGAAGAAGGCTCCTCCTGTTCACCCTGAGTTGCTTACATCTACAAAGTAGGCTCCTAGCCTTCAAAGCAGATGAGGAGTCAGATGTATCTGTAAGCAAAGAGCTAGTCCACCTAGCCCTAAATCATGCAAAACATAAAGGAATAAGTAGTAGGTCATTGAAATGGGTGACTTTCAGCTACTGGGCACACAGGCATCCATCTCTTGACGTGACCCATCAGCTAGAGAGGTCTATGCTGTCTGCTGGGGAGCCAGAGGTCTATGCTGTCTGCTGGGGAGCTAGATCTGGGATATTGTGGCGGCACAGTGAAAGCTTGTCTAACCCTCTGACTACTACCCCCTACTGTTATTTCTTGTTGGCACAAATGATACTTCCAAGGGAAACTTAGCCAAAAACAAAAGTGGCTATAGTGCCCTGGAGGTGGTAGTCAGGAAGTGAAGGCCCAAGTGGTGTTCTCAATTCCCCCAATGAGGGGAAAAGTTACTTACAGGACAGTTCAGCAACTGGCTATAGTACAGGTGTTGGCAACAGGGTTTGGGGCTCTAAGATCATGGATCCTGTTTGCAAACCAATGACTGCTTGAGAGAGAGGGATTCAACTCACTAAGCATGGCAAAGGTATTTTTCCCAGTACTTATACCTGACATTGTAAAGAGGGATTTAAACTAAGAATGTTGGGGAAGAGAGAGAGTAACCACTCTGAGGGAGTGATGGGCAGAGTTGAGTAAAGGGCATGGGGTGGTGTGACAGGAAGGGGTCGCAAAATCCTAAAAAGGATGGTCTGCCTCAGCCTTCAAATGTAAACAAGGAAATGCCTAGAAGGCCCCATTAAGGAAAAATTCTCCAAACCTGTCTAGAAAATCAACACACAGGGATGCCTCTCTAAATTGCCTATATACTAATACAGTATGGGGAATAAACATAATTGCGGAGCTACAAACTCATTGAGACTATAAGATGACACTGGGATGAGGTGGGATGGCTCCCATGACTAGAGTGTTGTAATGGAGGCATACAGGCTTTGTAGGAGGGCAAGCTGGGAAGATGAGGAGGAGAAGCTGCCCTCTATGGGACAAGAGCAGCTGGAGTGCATGAAGCTCTACTTGTGATGAATGACTAGCTGACCGAGAGTTCATGGGTTAGGATTAAAGAGGACAGGTAAAGATGACATAGTGGACGTCTGCTACAGGCCAACTGACCAGGTAGAACAAGCAGATGAGGCCCTCTCTGGGCAAATAAGAGCAGATTCATGTTCACAGGCCCTCGTCCTCATGAGGGACTTCAACCACCCTGGTATCTGTCGGAGGGACAACGTAGCAGGAAATAACAATCCAGGTGGTTCCTGTAGTGCCCTGATAACTTCCTCCAAGTGTTAGAGGAGCCAACAAGGAGAAGTACTCTGCTAGACCTCCAGCTTCCCAAAGTTTTGTTAGGAATGTGAAGGTCAAAGGCAGCCTCGGTGCGGCGGGTATGCTCTACTACTGCACTTGGCGTAAGTCTTGTTCAGGCTTATGAACCACAGTAGGCCTCTGTGGTGCCTGTTCCTTGAACTGGACTGCTCATCAATAATAGAGCAGCAGGTAGATGCTCAAAGCCATGGGGGCACTCCCTTAAAGCAGGTACCCACTGAAATCCCTCACGGGGAAATGATCACTTCAGAGTTCAAGAAAAATACATTAAGGAACCGGAGTTTGACTACAAGCCAATTACTTTATCGTATAAAAACAATAAAGTTTTTATCTCCAGTGGCTGGAGAAAGCCTATTTGAGCTCTCCAGGGATCACAGCAAGCTGTAATCCTTGATCTCCCCCTGAGCTGGGACATCTCTCATGGTACCCCTGAGGTGGAATGTCTTTCAGGGCTGATTCCTCAAGGATCAAAGCTCATCCACAGATAAACACTGAGAAGGGCGAGTAATTCACCCAGAGGGGGTGTGGAGGGTGGAGGGTGGAGGGAGTTTGTAAGCAAGCAATTGAACTTAGAAACAGCTAATGCCCTTGTACTAGGTTTTGTGTGAACCTTGCCATTCTCGAACTTTTAACTAAGTTCCTGCTTCCATTAGCGCAAATTCTGTTGAAATCACCATGTTAAACTGTCTGATGATTAAATGTTGATTAAGTGCTATTAAGAATCATACAAATTTATTTTTTATTATTTTTTATTTACTGTAAGAGCATAAAAAATGCTGTTAAATCAAAGTTGTGTAAAAAATCTATTTGCATCAAACTGGTGTAGTCAGCGGGATGGAAGGTAGTATCACAGAATGGTTACAAAAGCATGATATTTAACCAAACCCCACACCTGGGGAAGAACAACCCCAGACAGCAGTATATGCTGGGGGGGGCCAACCATCTGGGAAGCAGCTTTGTAAAAAAGGATCTGGGGGTCCTGGTGGATATCAAGTTTGTGGCCTTTCCACAAAGAAGGCTAATGGCATCCTGGGCTGTGCTGGGCAGAACCCTGCCAGCGGGTCAAGGGAGGTGATCTTTCCCCTCTAGTCAGCACTGGTGAGGTCACACCTTGAACGCTGTGTCCAGTTCTGGGCTCACCAGCACAAGAAAGACATTGACACTCTGGAAAGAGTCCAACAACAAGCTGTGGTGGTTTTACTCAGGTGGGCAGCCGAGCTCCACCACAACCGCTCTCTCACTCCCCCTCTCCTCAAAGAGGAAGGGGGAGAAAATACAACACAGAGAACTCGAGGTTTGAGATGAGAAAGGTTTAATTAAAGGGAAAGGGAATAGGGAGAAAAAAAAAAGAAACAAAAGAAACAATAAGTCCACGCGGAAGCACAGAGAGAGGGAAAAAAAAATTATTCTCTACTTCCCATCAACGAGCGGTGTTCGGCCACGTCCTGGGAAGCAGGGCCTCAAAACACGCAGTGGTTGTTCAGGAGGAACAGCCCCCACCCCCACGAGAGCCCCCCTTTTTATTGCTGAGTGTGACATCCGGTGTTATGGGATATCCCTTTGGTTGGTTTAGGTCAGCTGCCCTGGCAATGTCCCCTCCCCATCACTTGCCCACCCCCAGCCTGCTGGCTCTTGGGGGTTTGGAAGTAGTCCTGATGCTGTGCCAGCACTACGCAGCAATAGACACAACACTGGAGTGATATCAGTGCTGTTCCAGCTACGAGTGCAGAGCACAGCACTGTGTGGGCTGCTGCAGGGAAAAGGTGACTCCAGCTCAGACAGACCCAACACACAAGCCAAGAAGACGATTAAGAGACTGGAGATTCTTTCCTGTGATTGAAGGCTGAGAGATCTGGGACTTGTCAGCCTAGAGAAGAGATGGCTTGGAGGAATTCTTTACTGTGTGGGTTACAGAGCACTGGAAAAGGCTGCGGAGTCTCCCTCCCTGGAGATCTTCAGAAGCTGCCCAGAGATGGTCCTGAGCAACCTGCTCTGAGTGTCTCTACTTGAGTGGGGGCAGCATGGATCAGATGACCTTTTTAGGTCCCTTCCAACCCTAAGCCATTCTCTGTGAAAGTTATGCAGTGACATGGGCAGAATGGTGGGTGCACAGTGACTCTTTGGAACATTGAGCTCTCAATTAATAAAGAAAAAAAAAAGTTTAACAACAGCCATCTACTTGCATACTCTGACATCCTCTGCTACAGTTTTCCTACGTATGTGTACTAGGAAGCTTGGCAAGAAGTCTCAGGAACTAATTTTTGATGGGTTACTGATATTATAGCCAAGATCATTGTATTTCCTACATTAACTAAAAATTATCAATCTGGAAAAGTTTTTACAGATCTGCATTTATCATCCATGTGCTGTCAGTTAGAAATTAAGGAGGTTGCATAATTGTGAGCAACTGTTTTCAGTCTTCATTTGACCCATTGTTTGAAATAGTTTTTTACATTTTTTTGTGAAAGGAAACAGTCATAATTTTTCTTAGTTTTCACAAGCAAATGCTCCAAGTAAAATGAGTTCTCTTGCCATTTATTTTATACTGCAAAATAAAATCCTTGGAAGGTATTCTTGTACTTGGTGACGCAAGTCTATCCAATTTTTTTTGCACTGTTTGGGTCAGGTCATTTACTCGAGTAATTCACAGTGGAATGGGATGTGTTCAGGGAACAAAATTTAGTTTATGACCAAAATGGTCAGCAATTGTCTGGACTGTGAAATTACCTCCAATGCTAGGGAAAAAGTATTTGTAACTAACTGCCATTAGGAAGTTACTATTTTGAAGACTGATTGATGTCTTGGCAGCAATGTCTAAAAAGGTATCAGCTGTGAAATTGTGTCATCTTCCGTGGTGCACACAATTAGTAGTTTCATCTTCTCTTCCAAAAGGGAAAAATAGTATTAAAGAATACTGTTCAAATTAAAAACGTATGTTAAAAAGTGTCAGGTAAATGGACTGTAATAGCCTGAATCCATTTTAAGCGTGTCATACTGAAAAACTTGCATTGGTGGACAGTTTATCACATGTTGCTTTGTTATTTTTATGTACTTCTTGTTATAAGTTACCCCTTTAACTAGTTTTTCAGAGAGCATTGTATTAACCATAGAAAGGAATTTATCAAGTAAGCCAACAGCAAGCAAAACAGCGCTGGGTGGCCGGGGAGTCTCGGCTCCACCAACGGCATGCACCTCACCCCCTGCCAGGGTCCCTTTTTATATTTTGGCAATTCTGGGATTACGCAGCACATCCTGGTATATTCTGCGACTGCGCGCACTGTTGCTAGGGGGTCATCTCTGTCCCTCTGGTGGTCGTGAAGATGAAGGCCGTAGTCTTCCTCATCGTTGTGGTTCAACTTCTTTTTTGATTTGGTCATGTTGGCCCAGCGTGAGACAGGAAGGTAGGATGTTGATACACTAGGTTAGCAACTTATCAGGAGATGGTTACATGAGCTTTGCAGCAGGGTCTTTGAACAGAAGAGGCAACTGAGATGCAGAAGGAGAGAAGGGGAGGGGGTTCTCTTTTTTGTTACATTAAGCAAAAGAATTTTCATAGTGTCTAGCCAAGCATTATACAGCTCCTTACTGCAGCAGGGAGCTTTCGCAACTCCCGCTCCTCAAACAGAACTCCTTGTTTTTATAATACAAAAGACAATGAGCAAACATTTATGGTGTATTACACATCTCACATTAATCATAGTCTCTTAAATTAGAAACGTTATTTGCTCCGATCACCAGAGAAAACTGCAGGTTTCCCACCACCAGACCCTGACAGGCCCCCTCCAGCAGCTTTGTTTTTGGACAGCAGCATGCACCCGCGGGGAAGGACCATGTCCCTGGGTGCAGCCGCATGCTCCAACAAAGGGTTGCACGGTTTGGGAGCTGTGTGTGGGGACACGAGTGTCTCAGAAACATTTGCTCATTCTCTAGCTGACTTTATTCTTTTATTAGTTTTTAATTTGTTTCACTTTTTGCAAGTACATGATGATCCAAGCTACACCTACAGCACTGCATTCAAAACTGCGGGCGGGGGTGAGGCCTGTGAGAAACGAACGCAGTCTCCTGCTTTCACGTTTCTTTTTCCTGATTTCTGGTTAAGGAATGAAGAAGGGCTTGAGGTTTTTGTTTTTTTTTTTACTTGTCACTCCTCTTATTTATTTGCGTGTTCTCAGCAGACCCAAGCCCAGAACGAGTTAAGGCCACAGACAGAACGGGCGGGGCCGCGCCCCACCCTGCCGCAAACCGAGGAAGTTTGGGCGTCACCGCTCGCCGTAGGCCCCAGCGAGGAAGAGCGGCGGCCGTCTGCTCCTCGCTGCGGCGCCCGGGGCAGGCGGGGCAATGGCAGCCGCCCCCGGCCCGGCGCGGAGCCGCTTCGCGGTGGTGGGCGGAGGCATCGCGGGAGTCACCTGCGCCGAGAAGGTGCGGGCCGCGGCCCCGCCGCCACAGCGCGCATGCGCGCGACCCCTGCCGGGTGGGGGTGGGGGCGGGGGCCGCTTGTCGGGGGGCGGCGCCATCTTGGCGGCGGGGGGCCGGGGTGGCTGGAGGGGGGTGGTGGCGTTCGGCCGGGGGGGGCCGTGTCGTGTTTATACAGGGACTCGCTAAGCGTTCTGTGCCTGCCCCAGCGTTTTAGAGAAGTTTGTTCATTTTAAAAGAAGCAGTATTCTATAAACGAGTAGTGAGCAGTTGGAATCGCAGAGTCGTTAAGGTTGGAAAAGACCTCCGAGATCTTCTGGTCCTGCCACCAGTGTCACCCACTAAGCCCCGCCCCTCAGCACCAGGCCCAGCCTCTCCTTGCGCACCCCCAGGGACGGTGACTCCACCACCTCCCTGGGCAACTTGTCCCAGTGCCTGACTGCTCTTTTTGGGAAGAAATGTCTCCTCATTTCCAACCTAAACCTCGCCTGGTGCAACTTGAGGCAATTCCCTCTAGTCCTGTCACTAGTAACCTGTGAGTAGAGGCCGACCCCCAGCTCTCACAGCCTCCTCTCAGTTAGTTACAGAGAGCAATAAGGGCTCCCCTGAGCCTTCTCAAAGCAGAGTGGTACTATAGCATACTCAGCTGTCTGCCAGTATTTGCCAAGAGGATAAAACTGCATTGCATATATTCTGATAACAGTTTATGAAGGCTTCATAAAGAAGGAGTTAAACCTTTGTATCATGAGAAAGTTGGCATTCTGTGTGCCAGTCAAGAGGTCAGCGGCTCAAAAGTTATCTGTGTTCGTAGCCATCGAGGATTGTACCATGACTAGGAGGAAGTTTGCTGTGCTGTGCTCCTCCTCATGAAAGCGGTGCATCAGGTTTTGTGGAATCCATGCTTAAGGCTGCACACCCATGGAGATTGGCTAATCCCTTCAGCTTTACCTGAGCTCAAAAACTCCAAAAATCACTTTTGTTTACATCTAGGTTTCAAGGGTTTTGGTGATTCCGAAACAGCAGTAACTGGAGGGAATTTTGAACCCATAACATGGAATAAAATGATGTAGATACTAGTTCAGTGAAAATTACTCTATTTGTCAGACCATAAAGCAGTATAAAGACTGTTTCAGACTGTTTTCTGGTGATGGAGTGAGATTATTTCAGACAATTTCAGGCATTTTATGTAAACCAAATGTAGAATAAATTACAAGGGAAAAATGATTGTTTTCCACCTGTATGGAATTGGTTTTGGTTTCTACCACCTACTAGTTGTTTTTCCTTTGATTTTGTTCACAGTTGATGCAATATGTGAGCTCTAATACTACAGGCACTTAAATACTACATTAATATGAGTAATTGCTAAAAATTGTTTAAACTGTTCACAGAATTAAAGGTATTGTGTATCCTTAAGTGCTAGCAAGAATAAGATTTGGGTCAATATTTAATAGTCCAGGAGACTATGTTTGCCTGGAGGTAATATAGAATCACAGAATAATACAGAAATAAAAGGGGAAGATTGAATACAATCTTTCTCAGTCCTGATTCTGCACAAGTAAGATTCCCTGGAATATAGTAGTGGCAATAAACAACTTCTCCATCATATTAAAGTTTGGGTATGTATTTACATGATGCCTTGTAGTTCAGGCTTCTCACGCTGCTAAATGAGAACAATCATTGTTTCAGGTCTGTCTTAAAAAGTTGACTTGGAATTAGGTACTTTTAAAGTACATTTCAAAACAGCCTGACAGAATGTCTTAAAATCTGTTGATTTGTTGTTGTTGTTTTAGGTTTTGGGACGTGGCACTTAGGGACATGGTTTAGTGGGTGACATTGGTAGTAGGGTGATGATTGGACCGGATGATCTTGGAGGTCTTTTCCAACCTTAATGACTCTATGATTCTACGTCTTACATAATTTCTACTTTCCATGTTTATGTTGTAATAGTTCTTTCTGATTTATGATGATTTGCATGTGTACATATGTATGGATAAACTTAATATTCTATCTGGCAGATTTCTAATTTTAGTATTTTAAAAGATAATGCACCAACCTCAATGACACTGAATGAAAATGTCACACAACTACTCAATTATAGTAAGAGGAGGGTATAAGCATTAGAGTATGTGTAAGTGATGCAGAGGACATAATGTCAGTCTAAAAAACTCTGAAACACATCTGATGATGATTACCTAATCACATGCTGCCTGTGGCATTCTGAAGTTTTTCTGAAGCTTATTTATTAGGTACAGATGGGAGCAGCTGCAGAAGTACATCGTGCTATTCTGTTGCATGAACTTGTCAACCTTTCTTTTTTCTGCCAATACAAAGCATACAGCTACAATAGTTATGAAATACATATTAGGGATTTGTGCTATAAGGTGTGGATTACATAAAGTTTTCACATAGCCTCACTAAATTCATCTGTGTTTTTATGCCCAGAGTATGGCCACGTTAATCTCCCTTAAATCTACTACAATGTTGAAAAACTTTGACCTTCAGATTATTATGTTAGACTCCTTGTATCAGAAGTACAAGGATATATGTGATTCTCTTTATAGCTCAATTACACATGTATGACATGAAACATGCGTCCTGGCAGCTTATATAACCATGCCGTTAACATGTAGAATACAGGTAACAAGGAACTGTGGGTTTTGCTAGTGCCTCAGAGATGAGTGGTTTGTACTTGAAGGATGTTTTTTATATGCTGTGGAGCAATGCAGCATTTAAGATGGAGATTCTGCACTTTGGCTTGGGGCCTGTAAGAGTTGTGTGTTGCCTATAACACTCTGAAGGTGATGATCCTCTTAGCAGTTCAGTAAATTGCATTTAAAATAACCAATAGGAATCAATATTTTCTCTGTGAAAATTAAATCTGTGAACACTTAGTCACTAGTACTTAATAAAAAAAGTACTTCCAGCAGTTGGGAGTCTCCACAAATCATGTGATCATAGTCGTCCTACAGTTGGTCTTTAGAAAATTGTGAGAATAGTCTTTTGAATAGTCATTTTTACAGTGACTGCAGTTCTTGAAGATGTATTTGTATGTGAATGAATTAAAATCTTGGGTCTCCAAATTCCATTAGTTTCAGTCATTCTGTCTCATTCTTCCCTAATCTTGAAACAGCAATTATGGTTAGATGAGACTAATGTAAGGTAGCAATGCATATTACTGTTCTCCAATAATTTTACTGTCTTTAAGTCAAATTCTATGGATAATTATTTGCTCATCATGATTTCTATTTCTTTATAAGCTGGCTGTGGAATTCCCATCGGAAGACATTTTTTTAGTGACAGCTTCTCCAGTTATAAAAGCTGTAACAAATTTCAAACAGGTAAGAGAGCTTTAATTTTTGTTATGGTAATAGCTCTTCAGAAGCTTGTACATGTACAGAAAATTTAGAGTTTAATCCTGAAAATGTTTATGATTATAAGCAAATGCTTATGATCATTATTTTATAGTGGTTCGTAATTATATTCACAATATTAGTGAGTAAGAAAAGATTGAACTGGGTACTTACATGATTGAAGTGCTTACTGCTTTTATACTGAAGCTTTATTACACTACTTTGTTAATGGGAATTTTTCTCCCAGAATACCCATGAGAGGAAGGGAGGAAGGTGCTTGCATGGGGGAACACAGAATCATAGAATCCTTGAGGTTGGAAAAGACCTCCAAGATATGTGGTCCAACCATCACTCTACTCTCAGTGTCACCCACTAAACCATGTCCCTAAGCACCAGGTCCAGCCTCTCCTTGAACACCCCCAGGGACGGTGACTCCACCACCTCCCTGGGCAACCCATTCCAATGCCTGACTGCTCTTTCTGAGAAGAAATGTCTCCTCATTTCCAACCTAAACCTCCCCTGGTGCAACTTGAGGCCATTCTCTCTAGTTCTGTCACTAGTTACCTGTGAGAAGAGTCCAACCCCCAGCTCCCCACATCTTCCTTTCAGATCATTGTAGAGAGCAATAAGGTCTCCCCTGAGCCTCCTCTTCTCTAGACTAAACAACCCCAGTTCCCTCAACCGCTCCTCATAGGACTTGTGTTCCAGACCATTCACCATGTAATGTGTAACCTCACGTTATTCTATCAAAGTTTAACAAGCAGAACATGTAGGTCTTAGAAATGCATCAGGTAACTTAAAAAGCAATGCTGACAATTCTAATAATACAAACCACTATAGCAGTTACTGCATCCATCAAGTTAAATAGCTTTTGAATGAGAATTCTGTGTATTACTTTGACTCTTTACCAGGGATGTGCATGAAAAGATTCTATACATAAAAAAGTACTTTTAGCAGTGTCACAAGAACATGTTTGTACACAATTATGTTTTGACTTCTTTATTGGAAATGAACATAAAACATCTTGTTGCAAATTTCAGAAGTAAACATGGATATATTATTCATATTTTTAAATCTGTCTCTTATTCCTACAGATCTCCAAAACGCTTGAGGAATTTGATGTAGAAGAGCAACCAAGTTCCTTATTAGAAAGACGATATACCAATATTAAAGTTATACAGTCTGGAGTAAAACAGTTGAAGAGTGATGAGCATGTAAGCTACTGTTTTCTCTCTTTTACCTATGTGTGTTCTTTCAAGTTATTAAAAAAATTACATCTAAGAAACACTTGAATATTTTTGGCATGAAATTCTGTTCAAGACCATTCTGGTTATTAAAACATAAGTTACTAAAATTGGAGAGAATACCTGCTGACTTTAATTTTACATATCACTTACGCTGTTGTTTGAGTAGAAATATCTACAGAGGATGTAATTATAGATCAAAAATTGCTTGTTAATTAAGAAACCACATCTTCTAGCTTTAATTCTTTGACACTTTAGATCTATGGCGTAGCATACTTGATTGGAATAGGAGGGAAAACTGACAATGAAACCAATATTGTATACCAGTATAGGTGTCAGAAAATTTCTGTCACCCCTAACTGGAGGTCTCTGTGGTTCCTAAATTACTGCTTGTTGCTACAGAGACCAAATGATAACAACTTAATGATGCACAGAAAATGAATTCTCAGAAGAACCAATATTTCCAACATTTCTTCTTTTTAACAAGAAAAATGTTGCAAGTATGAGCAATGTGCAGGTCCTATTTAGAGTCCAAGTCAGCTTGACATATTTTTTTTCATTTCAGTGTTTATTAGAAATTCACATTCAGATTCTGAACTGTTCCTTCTCCTGTTAAGTTGCAGAACTATGATTTCAGTCAGATTATAATGCTATTAATGTTCTGAATCCAATTATATTATTGTAGCCTCATTATTATATTGTTTTATTTTAGTTTGTATGGACTCCAATATATCACGTATGTGGATTTGAAGGATCTTTTGCCTGTTATCCCCAAATCTTTAAAAAGTCCCTTTGTGCAACTGTAACTAACTGTGAACTAGTTAGCTTCTAATACGGGAAAAAAAGAAAAAAATCATGTTAAGCTTTAAATATTTCTTGCTGCAGAATGATGTAACTTGTTTAGTGCCTACCCTTTGTCTTTAGCAAACAACAGAATTTGCAGTATTTCTAAACTGTATTCTATCCAGTACCTAATTAACACAACTCTACAGTTGTTTAAATGTTTTGAATGAGATTTTTAATTGCTGTTATATAGCAGTGCATAGGTCTACATCTATTACTGGGGTGGGGGGGACATAAAATCACAGAAAACTGATTATGTCAGCACAGATAGTGAGTAGAGAGTGCCACCAAGAGGTAATCTTAATATTTCATCTGTCTTTAAGCATACATGTTCCACCTTATTGGTCATAATATACTGTATACTTAGACTTGTAAGTTTGTAGTGAGTGTAATGCAAATAAAGTAACACATAATGAGAGAATGAGATTTTTTAAGAAACTACTTACAGGTTTTAATATCTGCAAAATAGTAAAATATTCAGGAAAAAAAGATAATGTTCTCTTAGATGTCTCCATTAGTTTCTTCTTTCTTCTTAATTTTTAACAGAAATTTTTCACTGAAGATGGGAAAGAGTATATGTATGAAAAACTTTGCCTATGTGCTGGAGCAATACCAAAATTAATTTTTGAAGGAAATCCATATGTATTAGGAATCCGGGATACTGACAGTGCACAGGTAAATGCTCTTTGGACTTACACCTACAGAATATATTTGTGCTTCTGATGCAAAACACTAAAAATGGATGCAGAATGAAATGTAGAAACATAAGGTGCTGGTTTTTATTATATATCCTTAACTAAGAACATTTTCAGTAACAGAGAAATAGCTTTAAAATAGCATTAAATAATTAGTCACTAAATTTATTACATTTATAGATGGCTCATAGTGTTTGTAACACGAAAATCTGGAACAAGTGGTGTTTGTTCCTTTGCCTTCCAGGCAGAAGCTGATTTGAAAATATAAACAGGAGGTAGGCACCAGTAGAAACTTAACTTGAAAAGGTGCATCTAGTGAACAATATGAAGGGCTGCTTTTCACAGTGAAAAGCTACTGAAGGACTGATTTCTTCAGGTTCTAGTGTAGCCTCTCCTTACTGTACAGAATGGAGCTACAATTGTAGACAAAGATGTGGAAGTTTTTACATGACTTAATAGGCTAATACTTCAGTGTGGAAATAGAAAGTGAAGTTTGACTGCTATCGATCTTCAGATTGAGAGGAGGAACAAGGAAAGTAAACACTGCTTCTCCATAACGTGAGCACTGTAGTTCATCAAATGACAAAAAAAAGGAGATACCTTTTCAAGCAAATTGAGGTGAAACCATGAAATTACCGTTGTGGTTTGTTTCACGTATTAACACTTTACCTGAGGTTTGGTTTGGTTTTAAAAAGGATAATAAAAAAAAAAAGAAGTTGTATTGGGTTGTGTTTCTTTTATTTCTCTGGACACTAAAATGTGATTTGGAGACTTGTTTCTTTTTAAAAGTTTTTTGGGGAAATAAAGCTGGTTCTCAGATCTGCTACAAATTATTGTTTAAATTCCTGAATTATGATCAGGGATTTTTAAATTGCTAAATGTCTCTATCTTTGTTCTCTTAGTGTTGTACAAATTATTGGGGAAGTTTTACAAATTATGATAAAATTGGATTAATAGATAGGTATAATAATGCTAGTGGTCTCTATAATAGAGAAATATTTTCTGGATTCTATTACTGGCTCTGTTGATTTTGTTTAAATGTAATTACTTCTGGCTCAGTTTGAGACTTAAAAGGCTGTGGAAATAACTTTAGCCTTTAATGTGATAAAACTTCACAGGCTTGTGAAGTTTCTGCAACATAGTCTTAGTATAAGTGAATGTATATGAGTAGCCTGAGAAAAATCAAAATAAAAAGACCGAGGGCAAGAAAATACTAGAAAGGATGTATTTCATTAGTTGGGGTTTAATTTTTTTCTTTTCTAACGCAGGCTTTTCAGAAGCATTTGGCCCAAGCTCAGAGAATAGTGGTGGTAGGAAATGGTGGAATTGCACTTGAATTAGTGTAAGTAAACTACTAAGTTGAAAACATACATATGCAAATAAAATCTTTACCAGTTTGATGTTAAATCTTGTCTGTGTGAGTTTGGGAGAAGGTTGATGTACAATAAAGTTATAGTTCTTAAGGCACTTAGTAATAAAATTTGATTAAGAACCATTTTTCACCATATGGTGGAGCTTACTGTCACATAAAATTCATAAAGTTTCAAAAGAAGCTTTAACACTCAAGATTTCAAGAATATACGGTGTTTTTCTAACTTGGCACCAACAGAAATTTGTTTAGGATAGAAAGAGCAATATTTAAATTATAAAACTTGCCTGATTTGTGGAGACAGAAGAGGTAACAGGAATAGAGAGGCAGCTTATCTTGCATCCAGCCAAATTTAATTTGGTAGAGTTCTGAAGTGTCTGATGTGACCTTTGTCACAGGTAGGATATCAAGCCATAGGGTCCGACAGTCTGATAGATTGCAGAAACATCTGTATTATACAATTATGTATTCTTGTTTTGCATTGCGGGGAATCGGTGCTTAACTTGGACAGCTACTAAATTGATGATGACTTGATGATCTTGGAAGTCTTTTCCAACGTAGATGATTCTATGATTCTGTAAATCATTATCTGCAGTCTAGTTCATGTTTCAGATAATACATCTTTGCAGTTTTTCTGATGGATACGAACAAGATCTAAATGCCTGTCACCAGCAGTGGGCAGTCTGGACAAAAAGACGCATTTGTTTTTTCACTGCAGGGAACAGGAAATACTAAGTATTATTATTACAATCTTAGTCTGCCTTTCCTTTCTGCCCTGTGTTCAGTTGAGATGTGCTGTTGAGAAAGTATAAGCTGCTAATTTGAAGATTTTTTTTTATGGTTTCTTTACGTGAATAATCAGAACCTGTAGTAGATTTTATAGGTTTGAAAGTCTTGGATCCCTTATTTGTAGCTTCTGAAATTAACCTTGCACAATTCTAGTGGTCTTGCTAAGACTCATAAATCCTTTTCTGGGTAGTCTGTCATTTTATCCATTGTTTAAATGTATGCAGGTATGAAATTGAAGGCTGTGAAGTAATCTGGGCTATCAAAGACAAAGCCATTGGGAACACCTTTTTTGATGCAGGAGCAGCTGAATTTCTTATTCCAAAGCTAACTGCTGAAAAACGGGAGACTCCAATTGAATGTAAAAGAACCAAGTATACAATGGAAGGTATGTTGTTTTAGTCTCCTAGCATTGCAGCAGCTGCATTAAAAATATTAATTATTAAATATATTCATACATATTATATATATTAAATATTTATATTATATATTTATATATTATTATATATTATAAATATTTACATGTATATAATATATACATATAATAATATGTATATTAATATTAAATATAGCCCTGAAATGAGTTAATTTAGCAGACCATAAATAGCTTACTATTGTTACCAGTGGAACTTCCTTCTTAAAAAAAAAAAAGGCAATGCAAAAACTCACTCAATTAATGTAGACATATGACAGCATGTTAACAGTGCATTTTGCAGTATTAGTTATCTTTATGTCTATGCCAAGTTTAAATTTGATTTTCAGTATTCAGTCTGCTGAAGTACCTTCTCTATTATTTGACATATTTTAATGTTTTTCTGAATTATGTCAGCATTATGAAGGAAGGTGCTGTCCCACACTAAGCTATCGGAGGATCAGATGAAACCTCACAGAACTTTTACAAATGCAATGAAGCTGCATTCTTTGTAGCAGCAGTTAACTAGAACTGCATGAACAAATATTACACAAACATATATATGACCTATATATGACCTATAATAAAAAGAAGAGCATGTTTCTAGACTTCAGGTTGGAAGAGTAAGTTTTAAAAGAGTCAGCCTGAAAGTCATAAAGTGACACCCAGTATTCTTCACTTGTATCATCATGTTAGAATTTGCAGCCTCATGCAGTGGAAGCCACTTAGTGCACATTTGCTAGCAGATGGACATCAGTTTCACTATTAGCACTGACAATAAGCAACTGAGTTCACAGCTGGACTCCAGAACTCCAGTGCCTCAGAAGCTGTTGGGGATCCTGTAGCTCTTACGGGTCCATGCATGTACCTAACGGTGCATGGTTGGTTCAGAGGTGAGTAAGTAGTGAAAGGCATAAAACCAAAAAGTGCCAAAAATACTGGTTTGGAGTCTGATTTGTCTGCCAATTAACCATGTTTGGGACTTCACCTTACCTTGTTTGTTAGATGTTTTTGTCTTCCCTTTTGGCAATCAGATTGTATTTCTCTTAATTGTGAATCCTTGTTCTGAATTCTGTGGGCAATGAAGTGGATATGCTAAATCTGATATTCTTTGTCTTCAGGAAGTGAGAAAAAAGAAAAACCTGTAGCAGCATCTGACAAAGTGGGCAGTGCCTTAGGCCCCGACTGGCATGAGGGCTTAAATCTTAAAGGGACTAAAGAGGTATGGTCATAACCTTGCTTACATTTGTTTAACTGTTGCTTTAAATTGATAAGGATTACAGAATTTATGATTATGAAGTATAACATTTAGGGTTATTAGAACAAGAAAAATAAGTTGAGTTTGAACCGATTCTCTCATCAGAATCACATCAGAAAATATGTTAACACAAATAGAATTGTTCTCTGTTTCAGGAGGGAGGTAATAAATCAGATCTACTGCCATGGTTTCATCAATTTTCTATTCATATTGAAATAAATGTTGGCTTGCACATTTCTTCAGGACTAGTGTCAATCCTAGCTTTAAAAAGAAGCAGTGATACCTCCGCTCCTTTAATTGTATCTGCCTTATGTATAGTTTAATACATGAAAAAATAGGACAGTAGAATTTGTACAGACGTACAGTCTCCTGTTACAGTAGGTAATGAAATGCTAAATCACCAGTGCATACAAGCATCGTCTTCAGATAGTGAGCAGTTATAGATTCTACAGAGATGTCCTTACAGTACTAACTAAAGGATGTTCAGGATATTCACAGATTAATGGCCGTTAAAGGCTGTGGAAATGTGGAAATGATACCTTCTTTTTCTCTTTTTACAACATTTAAAACCTAAAGTGATTATTGTTATCAGAATTTAATTTGTGATAGAAAATGGAAGGATTTGAAATCCTGAAAGACAGGAAAGACCAATTGACTTTTTTTTTTTTGTCTGTTCTGATAAGTTCTGTATTCCCTGTTTATAAACTCAGGGGAACTGGAATATGCTTTCTGGCATGCTAGAAAAAATCTATACATTGTCATGATATTTAAAGGACCATCATATGCTTTTTCAGCACCTATTTAAATTACTGATTACTGTGTTTAGATCTATGACAGATCTGAAAGAGTGTGAGAACTTGGCTAATGTGCAATGCTTTAAGATGCGATACATGGTAATTCTTTTTCTCAGGTTAGTAATGCCTCAGTTTATGTGAAGGTGCATTTGCTATTAAAAATATTGTTAATCATTATGTTTACATTTTTGACAAACTTTCTTTAGTTTTCTCATAAAGTGCATATTGAAAAACTATGTGAAGTAAAGAAAATACACTTACAGCAAGAATTTTTACAACTGCAACAGATGTCTTTGGCTTTTCCTAAAGAAGAGAAGAACGTAGAACCAGATGAGGGTAGGTGTGACAAAAAAAAAAGTGTGCCAGTGCTGATTAGAAAAGCATGTTGAAGATGAAGCAATGCTAGAGCATGTTTGATCTTGATTGCTTGTGCTAAAGGAAATGCAGATTTGGAAAAACAGTCCTTTATTTCTGTAAATTAAATGGAGCTTTAGCAATTTATAGCAGTTGAATATTTATGGGCTACAATTAAATTACAAAATGCAATGAATCAGACCCTTCTTCCACAAAATCACCTAGCTACTATGTGCAGAATGTTTGTTCTTGTGGCAGCCCAATAAATGAGGGATTTGATTCGACACAATTCCAGAGAAAGCTAATAGTAGGGAACTAAGCTCCAACTCTCATTTTCTGGTCCTGAATGAAAGTAAGAAGTGCTATAGGTAATCTCTGTGGGTATTATTATTTTCGTAGCTAATAAACTTGAAATCTCTTTTTTTTCTTGTTTATTTCATGTCTTACCATAAGACATAAATAATAAAGTAACTTCTGTTGGTTACATTCTCTACGCAAAATTTTCCACTTTTTCAGTGCTATGGCCTGTATATGTGGAATTAACTAATGGAAAAATTTACGGATGCGATTTCATTGTCAGTGCAACTGGTGTTGTGCCAAATGTCAAACCATTTCTTGATGGCAATAATGTAAGTATGCTGATTTACTTTGAAGTTTAAACTGTGGGATTTTTTAAGGAAGGGGAGTTCTTCCAACTGGTTTACATTTCTTTTGACATGAAACAGTGATTTGAGAGGTTTTGAATGCACAGCATCTCAAAATAAGGTAGGTATGTTGATACTGGAAATATCTTAGGATAAAAACGAATTTCATTAGCATTCTTGGTTTATTATATTGCTACTCATGATATATACACACAGTGTATCGGTAGATACAATATACACTGTTAAGATTAAGCCTATAAAAAGAGAGGAAAACATTTCTGTAATTGGTGGCTAATGCAGCAAAAATGTAGAAGCATTTTTGTGTTACTTGTGCCCCATACACTTGTCTTTAAAATCTTTAAATTTTCTGCTGGGAAGAAGGCATTTCCAGTAGTTTTCATCTAGGAAAGTGACGTTTAAAGGTGCTATTATTTATCAAGGGAAGTCACACGTTAAACCAAAAAATGGCTGGTGATTACAGAGTTTGTAGCTGCCATGTGAATTTTCAGGCTTTGAAATCATTCTGTCTCCATGGTAGGATATTTGGTGTTTTGCAGTTCCTTTCAATTAGGAAGTAAAACACTATCCTCTGAAAAAAGCAGAAGAAAATTATGGAAACATGCACTAATGTTGAACCATTAGATGTTTCAAGGAGGAGCGGCTGAGGGAGCTGGGCTTGTTCAGCCTGGAGAAAAGGAGGCTCAGGGGTGACCTTATCGCTCTCTACAGGTACCGTAAAGGAGGCTGTAGCGAGGTGGGGGTTGGTCTGTTCTCCCATGTGCCTGGTGACAGGATGAGGGGGAATGGGCTTAAGTTGCGCCAGGGGAGTTTTAGGTTGGATGTTAGGAAGAACTTCTTTACCGAAAGGGTTGTTAGACATTGGAACAGGCTGCCCAGGGAAGTGGTGGAGTCACCATCTCTGGAGGTCTTTAAAAGACGTTTAGATGTAGAGTTTAGTGATATGGTTTAGTGGAGGACTTGCTAGTGTTAGGTCAGAGGTTGGACTCGATGATCTTGAGGTCTCTTCCAACCTAGAAATTCTGTGATTCTGTGAATTAGATGTTTGCAATAGTATTTCTGGCCTATATATAAAAAAATAAAAAATGAACTTTAAGACTAGATGTCCCTGCAACATATTTGAATTTTGGCATGCTCTGTTACATCCATGCCAGGTATCAGTAATAATAATGTTGGAAACCTGTGCTGTGTTCTAAAAATAATACTTAAGGTTTTGTGTCTTACCATGGAGCTCTTGCCACTCTGTTAAATAATTTTATTCAGTATGCGATGCTACTATAAGGTATTTTTAATAGATGGAGCTTTGAATTATTTTAAAGGGTATGTGAAGGTCACTTGTGAAATGCAACACTGACTTGTTCTTAAACATGGTGAGAAAAAAATGTGTGGATTGGGAGGAAATTCTACTTTTGTAGGCTAATTTTGGTTTGGATTATTTGAAGATTTGACCAGACTAGAGATAAATTCTGCAGGGGATTGGGTTGCGTTATTAATATGGAGAATATTTTTTATAGGGATAGCTGCAAAAAAATACTTTGTTATGGCATTCTTCAGGGAAATCAGTTTCATTCCCTTAAAAATGAAGAAGCCTGAAGACTGATGTTTGAATGTGTTTCTCTTAGGGTTATCAGTCTTTTCTAATTGAATCAGATTAGATGGGAGAATGAACAGCCATAGATCGTTTACACCAAATTCCTCTTTCTCTGTTGTTAAATGAAAAGTAGAAGAGCATTTTGCTGTGTTCCCGTAGTATTAATTCATACTTTATATCTTCAAATGTTTCAATTAAACAGTAGCGGATTTACTGAAATTTTGTAGGGAAGTCTGCCATTAAAATGCAAATGAGTCAACCACTTAACGTTAAAATTAAAGTTAAATCACTCAAAATTACTATTTTACTTCAATACTTAGTTTGCTATAGGTGAAGATGGAGGTCTTAAAGTAGATAAACACATGCAAACGTCCCTGCCAGATATCTATGCAGCTGGGGATATCTGCACAGCATCGTGGGAACCTAGTCCAGTGTGGCATCAGGTAAATCAAATTATACAATTGTGTGCTCAGCAGCAATGCGATCTACAAAGTAAATTACTCACAGTTACACAGATGGGAGAAAATGTTTAATTGAACTGGAAACCAGTAAATAGACAATCCTGGGTGTGTTGATGGTAGATAAAATTATCTCTGTGGCTGAAAACCAAGTTGTTCAGCCTTTCTGACCGTAACAAAAATATGTAGTGGGCACTGAAGAGAACAGTGAGCTTCATTCATTGCACAGTGACACATATCTGTGTATTTATTTATTATTTTTTTTAGATGAGACTGTGGACTCAAGCTAGGCAGATGGGATGGTATGCAGCAAAATGCATGGCAGCAGATGCTTTAGGGGAATCTATTGATCTGGATTTCAGCTTCGAACTGTTTGCTCATGTAACAAAATTTTTCAATTACAAGGTAAAGTAAATACACTCTATCAGTTTTAAACCACTGAGTAACACAGGTATTGCTTGTTTATATTCACGTGTTAACACTGAGCAGATGCTTTAGAGGGGGAAATGGTTTTAAACTAGAAGAAGGGAGATTTAGATTAGATGTTAGGAGGAAATGCTTCACTCAGAGGGTGGTAAGGCACTGAAATAGGTTGTCCAGAAAAGTTGCAGATGCCTCATCCCTGCAGGGGTTAAAAGCCAGGCTGGATGGGGCTTTGGGCAACCTGATCTAGTGGGAGGTGTCCCTGCCCATGGCAGGGGGGTTGGAACTGGATGGTCTTTGAAATCCTTTCCAACCCAAGCCATTCCTTGATTCTATGATATCGATGAAACGGCATTCTCTATATAATAATTAATCTTTGATTTTCTCCCTTCACACTGACTTTGAATATTGAAACCAAAGAGGACAAGGTATATACAGACATATTATAAATTTTAATTGGTGAATACCAGCTGATCTACTTCACAACTCTGCATATATTTTTTATTTCATTATCTCTTCATGCATCTTACTTTATTAAGATTCTGCTCATAAAGAAATTCAATACAATTCAGCATGGTAATTGGTTCATTATTGTTTTTAGTGATAACATTTCTAGGTGAAGGATTTTTAATTATACTGTAGCTCTGAAAGCCAGTGAAAGGGGGATTTTTTATTTATATTTTATTCTAGGGGCAATTATTTCCATGTTTATATCATTAGAACTGTTACCAGTGAAAATACTAAAAGCCACTGCAATGTTCTTATGACTGACTTTTCTTTTTCCTTCTGTTAGGTGGTGGTTTTGGGAAAATACAATGCTCAAGGCTTGGGTTTAGACCATGAACTAATGCTGAGATGTACTAAGGGACAAGAGTATGTTAAAGTGGTGATGCAGAATGGACGAATGATGGGCGCTGTGCTGATTGGTGAAACAGACTTGGAAGAAACATTTGAAAACTTGATTTTAAATCAAATGGATCTTTCAGCCTATGGTGAAGATCTCCTGAATCCAGATATTGATATAGAAGATTATTTTGATTGAATGAAAACCCATTTCCATTTTGTATAACATTTTGACACTGATTAATGGCTGATAAAACTGTTTCCTTGGGATTACCAGAGATCAGGGATAAGTGCAATTCCTTGTTAGGATTTTGTGTTAGTACTACCCTAATTTGCTTTTCAGTAAATTGGCAATCTGTGTACAAGCACAGGAACAAAGGCACGTGAATTAGTATTGGCAGTGAATTTTGATATATGTTAGACGAGAACATCAGAACAACACTCCTAAAAAGCAAGCTTTGCTATGCTGTTAAGATAGCACTGCATTTACCTGAATGCAGGGTAGCCTTCACCGTTGAAAAGAACTTAAACAAAACTCTATGTGATACATGTTAAATCCAGTGCATTCTTGCTTGGGGAAGAATTACCTACATGTATAATGTGCTACCATCCATTCCACTAGCATCCTTCCACTGCTCAAACCTTTGAGTACTTGCTGAAGGTTTCAAGTCTCTTCTTACAGCTGATTACACTGTCTCTTGCAAGCTGGCAAATCTTTACGGCACAGGGCACTCAGAGGTCTTGCCACCTGGAATGTGGTTTACAAATATACAGCAAGCTGTATAATTTTTTTTCCTTTTTTCCATAACTTAATTTCTAAAAGACAAGTATTTTCTACTCAGATAAATGCAGAACACAATCTTTGAACTATGAAAGCTAGGATGAAGTGTCCTTGAGATGTTAATTGAGAGCAGTATTTATTTTTTTTTAAACTGTTTGTCACTTCAGCTCTCTAGGTATTGGTCATAAAGCTGCACCAGTGCATCTTGTGTGATTTTCAACTGGACCACTGCAGGGGTTCACTCCAAGGAAAGGTTAACGCTGTACCACTGGTGGCTGTCACCTGCCTTCAGTGACTGAACTTCCTCCACATTGTCAGAATCCTGTGGAGCAGGCTGCTGTATCCAGCTTATTTGGCAGACTTCTAAATGCTGGAAAGCCTAGCTACAGGAGCATGACCCTAAGTGCAAAGTTGATAGGGATGATAGATTTAGGTTTAAACTGGGAACAATTCATTGTATGAAGTTGGTGGTACATGTTGGGATTTTTCCCAGAAAAATCACTAAAATTATTTAGAAGAGAATGACTGTTTAATTTAATTAATTAATTCCCTTTTTGGCAAAGGATTTAATTAAATGATAGGTGAAACTCTAAGCTTCAGTCAAAAGATTATACCAGAAAAATAAAGATGAAGAGTTTATTTTAATTATCTGAGATTTTTTTTTTGTTTTAAAATATTTAAGTTGATACACATCTGTATGCCTGAATGTATCCAAAATGAAACCAACTAGACAATCAGAACCTAAGTTTATAATGAGTTTGACTTTAGCTTATTGATCACTGGCTGCTAAAATCTTAAAAAAATAAATAAAAATCTAGCAAATAGATTATTCAGCCTCTTGTGTGCCTAACTAGTTCTTGCAGTCAGTGGTAAAGACCCAACAGCTGCTCCTATGGTTACCTTTTTCTGAAAATACCAATGTACACATGCATTTAAGGAAGTCAACTACTACTTAGCTGTACGTGTAGTAGAAATATATTCTTCTGCTGTCTGCAGCCCCTCTGAAATGGGATGCAAAAGTGCAGCAAGTGAAGATTTCCCCAAGTCCATAGAGATTGTCGAGGAGAGACAGGGACTCACTGCCACCGCTGAGTCAGCAGGGGGGTACAGGTAGCTGAATTCCTCCATTACAGGTAATGTTAGGCTTGAAAAGAAAAAGGCTTCCTGGCACACAATTACATAACACAAAGTAGGAATAAACCAAGAAGATACTGATACATTTTAAATAATTCAGAAGATAATAATTGTATAAACGTACATTGTTCTAAAAAAAAAGCACTTACTGAGCCCTCCATTGCAAAAGAAGTGAAGCTCTTAACATACACTGACACTTGGATGTACTAAAAAGTATCTGTACTCTTTAAGCACTACTTCAGGTTGCCTGAATTTGAAACAAGGCTAAGTCAGGGGGTTTGCTTATTGCTTAGAAAAGGGTATCACTTTCTTCCTGTCTACTTAGTGTATCAAAATGAACCTTTAACTATATAAAAAGAAAAGGTTGGTATTTACATTTGACTAATTATTATAAACATTTAGAGAATGTTCTGTGTTCAGCAGCAACCTCGGAATAAGGCTTTGGTGGAGTAGATTTAAATCACTAGCAATCTTTATTTTCAGGTAATTTCATTAAGTAGGTGGCAAAGAAGAGAAGTTGAAAATGTTGCAACTAATACTGAGCAGCCTTTTAAGGAAACAGCTCTAAACTACTTCCAGTTCAGCTAGAATTGATGCATATTCAAATCAGCGACTTTAATGGTGGTAACAACATAAACATACAGCTACCATACTGCATTTAAGACTAGCAGAAAAAGTAGAAGTTACTAATCCAAGCTGCGAGTGCAGTTCAGCCAAAGAAAATCTTGTCAAAGGTTATCTCCTGAAGGGTTTGGTGCCTTTAAATACACGTAAGATAATGGTGCCTACAAGGCTCTAAGCTGAGATCAGTTTCAAAGGAGTTGATGAGGGTAATTTCCAGGTTAATGAATTTACCCAACAACATTTTGTAGTCCTGGTATTAGTGTGTCAATATACCTCATTTTCTAGTTTAGGAGAAAGGGGAAATCCAGAACCCTGGGGCAAAGAAAGGGCTAAATTTTCACTTGAAGAAAGCTGAAGTCACCAGAACTACAAGCTAGTGGGAGCTTAGCATTTACTTCTGATTGTCAGAGTAAATGAATCTGTAAACAAATGTTCTAGCCTTAGGCGTTTGAATGCAACGACAAGAAGAGTGCTAAGATTTACTGAAGTTCTTAAAATTTTGAAACAAAATAGTAAGCACATACAGTATTTACCTTATTAATGGTAGCCAAAGAGTACAAAGAATCAGTACAATAATTTGTATTAAGTATTTAAAAGCACATCAAATTTCAAAAGGACATTACCTGTTGGCTCTTATTTTCAACCTTCAAGTTGTTCAAAGATACTTTTAATACATAACCATGATATGTGTATCTTTGAACTTAAGCACTGCTTAAATGTTAAGCATAAATGGAACAGAAGCCCAGCAGCTCTTACCAGAATTGAAAGTGTAGACGTGGCTGCTCTTCAGGCTTATTGTCTCAACAAGGCTATTCCTACTGCCAAACCTGACAAATGCAAGTGGAAGTAAAAGCAATAATGCTTATAATTCTTGGTAGCTGCAAAAGACTTTACCAGTTACCAAATGCTAGCAACTCTTTTTTTTTTTTTCCAAATTTATCAAGGTAAGAATAACTCAACAATTATTTTTATCTTCTGTCCCTTTGCACCTACTACATCAAGGTCTTCCGACGTTCAACTTTATGCCCAGAGACCATTCAACACGGAATTCAGTTTTTCTGCCTCCCTCCTTGCAAACATCCCTCCTGTCTTCAAAAAGGAGGATCTCTGGAATTCGCCAGTCAGCATTACCTTAGCAAACCATGCTGATCAGCCCAACTGACTGAGCTAACTGCCCATGCAAATATGGGGATAGTAATTTTTGAGGGATACCTTGACTTCAGCAAGTCTCTTGACATGCTCTCTCATAATTTTCTCATTGCTAGAAACAGACTATATAGACTGGGTAAACATATTGCATATTATGAACCCTAAAAGAAATTAATACACACTATTGACTCCAGCAGAGGGCTGCAAAGCTTTCAAGGGACTTGGGGAGGAGAAGCTGAGATAACTGGATTTGTTCCAGAGTAAGAAGAGAAAAAAAGCTGAAGTGGAAGGGGATCGTTGTCTTAAACTTCCTAATGGAAGAGCATAGCAGCAATGGGGCCAGACTCTTCTCAGAAGAGCACAGTGATAGGACATGAGGCAAAAGACAAACTGCAATACAGGAAATAATGATTAGCTCTAAGAAATTTCTTTTATTCTTTTTTTGGCATGAAGCTGCTCAAACACCAGAGCAGGTTCTGAGAGAGGCTGTAAAATCTCCAACCATGGGGATAGTCAAAACTCTACTGGACACAGCCCAGAGCACACTGTTCTGACTGGACCCACTTTGAGCAGGAGGTTGGGATCAGATTTCTGAAAGTCCCTTCCAACATGTGACTGCAGTATTTACTATAGTAGTTTTTATACACTAGATTTCCAAAAGAGTTAAAAGCAACATAGTAATTACTTACAGTTTGCAGTCATTGCAGTATCATAAGATACACCCAACTATTTTGATATCAAGCAATTTTCCCTTAACCACAAGACTTTTTCTAGACTTGAGGACACTAAAGATCCTTGTTTAAATTAAATTTTAAATTTAATTTAAAAAGCACACAAAAATACCATTACTAAAACACAAATTGAGCTTACACACTGAATTGTCCATGGAATGAGACCCTAAATGTCACCTGTACAACTCAGTCAAGAACTACTGGCTGGTCATCTCCACCTGCTTGAAGCTTAAACTTCTTTGCTTTTAAGTTAGATCCACAGTTATGCCGTTTACGTTCTTGTGACTTCTTCACTGCTGAATCTTGGACAGTCTCTGAAATAGTCTGAGCATTTTCACTACTTCCTTTTGAAGTTGAAGACTCAGATGGTTTATTCTGTAAGTTATAAACAATTCTATTAAAATTCTAACATTTGTTTTCTTTCTTAGTGTTCCCATGCAAAGGAGAAGATGATGACTAGTTCAAATCCTGTTGATTGTATTATTATACAAAATAAACTGAACAGATGCCAACCTCTTAAAAAAAAACTCTAATGGAAAGGTATACATATAGCAAGTTGGTACAGATATACTTACCCTGTGAACACTTTTCTTGTTTGTTGTCCCTTGTATTGTGATGTGGTGCGCCTCATTTTTCAGCAGTCCTGCTTTTGGTCCTATCTTCAGGTAGGATATTGTAGCAAATGCCGTGAAGCTGAAGTCTTCCCTGCGTAAATTAAATCAGTTTTACACAGAAGGTTGGAGACAAAGTCAGGATAAAGCATGCAAGTAAAAAACAGGACACATATGTTAACCCTTCTGATTGATGTTCCAAACAGCAGCTTGATTCTGCTTTACCTAGCCAAGTGGATAGTCACTTAATTTAGAGTGAATCTGGTCAATAATTAGCATAGCTTAATTTGTGGACTTCTATAGATACGCACACACACACACTTCCCAATCTTTTGGAATACATGCAGGAAAACAAGGAAAAAATGGAATTAAATGTTTGAGTTGTGCATATTCTTGGAATTCTCTGAAACTATATAAAAAGAAAAAACATATGACACAAAAAACTAGATGACACAAGAAGCACTGCTATTATTTTCACTGTGCTTTCTTAAAATTTCTGAATACCACTCTCCACATTAGCCAGCCTGTCCTGACTTAAACTCTATATGGGCAATCCCATTTGCTTTGCTCACACATGGCATGTAAATAATACTCAATGTAAAACAGCAGACTTCTCTGGAATGAAGCCTCCTGTGGCCTTCTAACTGCATAAGACACCAACTCTTTAAATTTGTGAGAGATGCAGTGTTCCAAGTGCACGTATTTCTATTTTAATATTCTCATGTAGAAATACAGCAGTATTTTTTTTTAATACATTAAACACTTCGGAATACAAGACTACAGAACATATCTATTAATATTGTAGAGAAACAACACGGCAATAAAGAAAAATGACTACTAGTTGTTCAAGAAGAAAGGAGTACTGCCATACATACTTCAGATACTGCTGCAGCAGTAAATGGGCAATGATTCTCTCCATTTCCTCTCGAGGGAGCTTTGGTGGAATAACTTCAGCCACCCTTAATTTTGATACACCTTTCCCAGACCATGCATCAACTAACTTCAGTGGAGTGAGTTTCTCACTCATGTTTTCAGCTTGCTCAAGTATCTTGATTAGATCCCTGCAGTACTCTGTGATATCCATTTTCTCAAGTGCTACAAGTAAAAATGACATAATATTAAATTGTAAGTCATCACATATATTTATTTAGATAGTACCCATACATACATTAGGTGTATGTATATACAAGCACTTTTACATGTATAAATATATCTTTCTGTATATGCATATATTTGCCATATAATGCCAATGCTTTAAGTGTTGTTTTTTGTGTTTTATTTTGTTGTTTGTTTTTTTTTTTTTAAACTATAATTTAACAAATAGAGCTGTAAGTTTTCATCTGTCCAAGTAGGATATATTTGCAGTGAAATTTACATTTATCTTTCTACTTTGTTATTAAAACACCTGCAAGCATGTTTACAGGTTTATATTACAAATTTTTACATTACAAACTGCCAATTATTTCAAAGAAACACTTCCAAAGCATAGTAGTTGTACAGTAGCTACTATATTATTCTGTAGTGTATTCTGTACAGTAGCTACTATATTATTCTGCAGCTGGATTCATTTTCCTCACCCATAATATTTATTATGGAAGGATCAGAGGTCAAAGAAAAACTGAGGAACACACTCAAGGCATTTCTTCTCTCAAAACACTAACGGACAAGAGAGAAAAAACATCACTATACAGATTATCTTAATCATGAATAATTATTACATAGCAATAACACACATATCCAAGCAGAACATAATGATCATGCTTCTACTGCATGATCAAATCATGGCATAGAATTACCCCAAATACCTTCCTCCGATACTAAAAATTAACTACTGAAAAGCCAGTACTACTCCTAGGTTTCCTCAGACCTCACTTGTCTGTCAAAAGACCCTGACGGTAAAGCAGCAGAACAGGACATGTTTCAACTATACTTCACTACATCGCACCTTTAAGTCTTGGGTACAAGCCAGATCCATACTTTTTTCAACCTCTGAGCCAAATATAAATTTAACCTAAGCCTTGATTTTGCCAAACAACTTTACTATATAGATAGAACTTTATAATGCAAAAAAAATTAAACATCTTTGTTTTGACCACTTTACCTCCAAAAAGTATACAAGAAAAAAGAAAGTGTAATTCCCCAGGATGCCTGTGTGCAAAACAACAGAAGAACTTGTGTTCGATGATTGCATTCTACTGAAATCATCCTCTTCTACCATGCAGCCAGGTTTGTTTCAGTTCCTCTCCCAAATTCCACGCATATACAGCCCATATGACTTCCCTCTTATAAACCTAAGTTTCTTCTAAAAGAAGAGCACGTGCCAGACAGACATTGTGCTGTTAGAGCTAGCACACAGAAAAATCCTGAATTAGTGTGTTCAGTGCGCACAAGCCTCACATGCACACTCCTAACAAATTCAGGACTCATGAGCATGCAGCACTGAAATCCTCTGATATTTTACTGCTAAGTCTGAAAGACACCAAGTGTTTGGCATCATGCAAAAAGCCAACCTAGGAGGTATCCTGCTGAACACCCTGTATTTAGCACTAAGTCACTGTAAACTGATGTTCATCACAGAAGTTGCACCTTGGAAACAGGCAGTATCTTAAACATGCTTTACAGAATTTGCTTACAGTTTGTTTAAACTAGATTTTTTTAAGCCAACCTTTTCCATGTTCTCCCTCCTTGTTTGTAAAAACAATTTACTTACAGTTTTCTCTGCAGCAGTTATCACACATTCTGTTGCAGTGTGCAGAATCCCATACTTCATCAAAATGACGGGCTATGAGGACCCGGCGACACCTGAAAGAACAGAATAGCAAGGAGGGGCTATGGAAGATAAATTTACATACTTGTGTTACAAATCATAAAAGTGGCAAAAGTTCCTCTGGTTAAGCTTGTATCTCAAAACAAGCATAAAGAATTGTCCCAGGTAAAGACAAATACTGCAACACAGCATCCCTGTCAGTCATGCTAACAGGAGCAATCAAAATCAATAGCTTTCAGTAATAGTAAATACTGCACTGGGGACAGTTCTGTTAAAGCAGAAAAATAAGTATGATCTGCAATTCCAGTAGAATGAAAAAGATCTTCATAATATAAACTGATTCTTAGAACAAGACCAACAAAGGCTGCATTGAGTGCATGAATCGTCTATAACATAGAAGTGTTTTCCATGATGTATTCAATACAGCTCAGTATAGCAGATAAAGCATTAAATACATCTGGATTCCTCTGTGGTCATTAAACACTGTTACCTTAGAGTAAAAAAACACAATGTTCCAGTAATTGTTCCGAATGGGATTTGAAATCCAAACACCGTTTGTTGACAGATATTTTATGTCAATGTAACATCTTCCATAACATTATCCTGAAGCTAACAAGCAGCACATCAACATACAGTTATGTGTAAGAGTACACATAGTAAGCAGGTAAACTACAAACCCCAAACTCAAGACTCTGTTACAAAGGCAGTGTCTCTACACTGTGCTGTTTGTTTGTTGTTAAATAGCCTGTAAAAACTAACAACAAAATTAGCCTATTTAAAAACTAAGCAATCAAGCCACTATAGTAACTTACTTGCTTGCATTCTGGCAGTAAGACACCATATCGTACAGCTTCTCTTGCCCTACATTTTCCATCACTACCATTGAGCTGATTCTGAATATATCTCCAAAACCATAATACAAAATGCAGTCAGCTTTTTGGTCATCCCTACCTGAAATGCATTAAAACAGACACAAAATGTAGAGTTTAAGCATCTTCTGGTACAATTTCCACTCTCATCTGCATTGGCTTCTGCAGCCCCCATAGAGTATACCACTGTAACAAACTACCAAGCATAATATATCAGCCAACAGAACAGCATGATATAGACTAGAAATAAGATATATTTAGGACAGTCTTCTACAACTACAGAATGAAGCAAACTAAAAATAGTACACAACAAAGATTCTGATTCTTAAAAAACTAAAATATAATATTACTGTGACACAGAATCAATGCAATCACCATTTCCCCACCCTACATCTCTTGGAAAATTCTATCCAAATATGTATTGAAGCCTAATTCATACTAATTCATAAAAGACACTGTGACCTTCAAATATCTCATTATGTATTCATGACAACAAAAGAGAGAATTATTTATGATTTGGCTAAATACTCAATTTAAAACCAACTGCGCCTTCTATGGCTGAACTTAAATCACCTCTTCCTTCCTGATGATGTAATGGGTGCCCTCCTGATGTTTGCAAGACCCCGAGAGCTGAGAAGGCCTGAAGAACTAACACTTTCTAGAAGTTTTATATTAAACAGGAAGGAACTACTTCACTTGGATAGGTAGCTGGGGGAAAAAGGCAAGGTTCATAAGCTAAGTGATACATTCAGGCAGGTGAGTAGCAGTGCTTAATGTCCCTCCACACCTGCAGAAGAATTTCATTTAAATAAAGTTATGTACAAAGGAAGCAGATAAAAGCTTGTTGAAATCACCCTAAGCTGATAAACACTGTGAAATAACTATTTAGCACCTGTAAGACCCCTGCCTCACCTATCTCTATACTTCCTGTTACATTCAGCACTATCTAAAAGTAGCCAGATTCTAGTGTAAGCATATACAAACTCCCACAAACTTTGATGGCTCTTTTATTTCTTCAGCCAACATTGAAGCCAAGTTCTGTAATACAGGCAGAGTTAACATCTCAACCTATTGGCCTTCTTGGTTCTTCCTTCCCTTTTTTTCCTGTGTGAAGGCTTTCCTTCACACATCTGTATTTGAAAAAATAAGTGAGCACAAGCTTAAAAAAATCCAACATCCTTCAACAACAAAAAACACAACAAAGCTACACCAGCTGTTTAGTGCTGCTATACACTGGTCAACCCTTAAAATTCCAACCCTCAGGCTCCTCATCCCACTTATTTTTCTGTGGCCAGTAAAATTCAGAGAGATCATACATCATCTAGAGAAAAATCTGAGCAGATTATGCATCCCAGTTGCTATGCAAATGAAACAATATCTTTTCTGTGACTAATCTAATCAATGTCACGTTAGGGAATTATTCTGGTATGCCACAGATGACACAAAAATCAAGTAACTCAAAAAAAATGCTGAGTAAAGGACTAAATATTCAGTTATTTTTGTTACACTACAGTACAGAGGCCTCAGATCATCAATGTTTTTTGTATTTGCTTTAAAGACTAACTAGAGGCACAGTGGCATTATACACTTTGTAGCCCAAACCACAGACAGGACACTGAACACATATCTAAAATGAAAGAACAATTCTACTGGTTAAATAGATGTCAACTGATGCTTTGCAAATGCTGTTTCCTACAATACCTGCACGTCCACTCTCTTGATAGTAGTTCTCCATTGACTTGCTCATGGAATGATGAATTACAAACCTCACATCAGGTTTATCAATTCCCATGCCAAAAGCAACAGTTGCCACTACAACCTGAAATCAGATTAAGAAACCATCAAGGTACTAAAACACAATTTGTTTAAATGAGACCGAAGTCTGTGAAAAGTATCTACTTAACCTGGATTTGATTTGCTGCCCATCCTTTATGAACTTTGGTCTTATATTTAGCATCCATATTTGCATGGTATGTCCCTGCCTTGATTCCCAGTTTCTGCAAACTCATAGTAACTTGCTCAGAGTCCTTCTGAGAAAAGCAGTACACTATTCCTGCACAAAAGTGAAAGATGCTTTATCGTAATGTCTTCAAAAATATTAAAAAACCATAAAACAATCCCCAATACTTAAGGAGAAAAAATAAAATAAAATTATTAACTTAAATAAAAATCAGTAAATGGTCCTCATGCCTATTCAGTATGTGGTATTGGTAGCCATGAATGGAATTTAAATAATCAATTTGAAAAGACAAAATAGGTAAAAGGTAATATAAAAAGTCCTACTAACAGGCTTCTTGAACTATGCAAAAAGTGGCTTACCTATCTTTTAGGGTTTTCTCCTACTACAGAAACAGAGTTCAGTCTCCAGCTTTGGCTTGTAGACTGAAGAGAAAATATGGATGCCAATCTGCATAATCATGGCAGTATTCTGTCAATATTCAAGGTAGACAATGCTTGTTAGTGCTTATGTAAAGTGGTTCCTTTATTAAAGGGGTCCATCATGTCCTTTTGTAATAAGTTTGTAATAATTTCAGTGCAGTTCTGTACACAGGGAGCTGACCAACACAGACACAGAGTTCTACAGCAGAGACAGGGATTGACTGCTGCTCCAGAAAACTGTGTCCTGTTGCCTTTGTAATATGACCGCCCTCTTGATTTGCAGTACATAATTCTACTGGTTGCATAAAGTCCAGCTTTTACAGTTCTACCTTCATCACAGAAACACAATTCACCCCATCATCCATCCATCCCGGGCACTGAGTAATACATTAATTTTATGATCAAATATGAAAAAGAACTGTTAAAAGGTATTAAGTACACTAATACAGATATTATATGGGAAAGAAGTAAGAACATAGAGAACTTTGAGACTTGTTTTTACTGTCTTAAAATTTGCTATTATTCTTACCTATGTAAACATTGTTCTACTTAAGTCAACATTATATTTAATACTTCAGAAGATACAAGTAAACAGCAAAGAATTAAAAGATTAATTACTCAAGGTAGGGATCTTATTAAGTTTCATCTCGTTTAGCATTGGTTGTTCAATGTAAGGTGAAAGTGGAATTTCTCTATATGTTTTTCCATATGTTTCTGTATGATCATTTGAAGTCATTCCTATAATGCTGAAAATTATAAATAATAACATGCTTTTACACTGTTTACCTGAGAGCCCTTTGTATCTTCCATTAATGACCTTAACAATGTCCTCGATGAAATCTTCATTACTTGAAGGTTTATGCCGAACCTCAAAGGAAAATACATGTGTCAGACAGTTCTTCAAGTTGGTAAACAGTCTGTCAGACAATTCTATCACCCTACTTCTGCCAGTATAATGAATACAACTGCTCTGTTGTTTAACCAAAATTACCATACTTTGATTATAAAGGGAGAGATTACATCTCAAAAGCCCATAGAAAAAAAAGCCCACAAATTTTCCCATAAAGAACAATGAAAGAAGATACAGACAGACAGAAAATACGGTACAACACAATAATTCACACCTTTTTGCAATGATATGACATACTTTCCAATAGGTTGCAGCAGTCTGAGCCTGCTGCCCACCTCTCACCCATACACAGCCTTATCTGTGAAGCCTTGCTCACAGAGAACTGGGCAGCCCACATTCCTATGCAGATGACTGCAAGTCCAAATCAAGTCATTAAACAACACCATCATTAAGTTGCAAACTATATATTATGAAAATGGATAATTGGCAATCTATCCTGAAATTCATCAGCTGTAACTTACAGAAGATAAGAAGACTGTGATGCAGTTCAACAAACAGATAATAAAAACATACCTCATAGTAAAGATTGGGCCGGTTGAAAGACGCCGTAAAAGTAATGCATTTCTGAACATGCAAAATTGTCTGAGCATCCTTTAAAACATGATTTGTAGCAGTTGCAGTTAACCCAATCAAGGGAGCATTGGGAAACTGTCTTTTCAAGATACCAAGGGACTTGTAGTCTAAGCAAGAATACAAAAAGGGGAAAGAAAAATGTCTTATCCCACAGATCCAAAGTTTAAAAAAAAAGATATTCATCTTGATAGTATTAGATGGGATAATAATGCAATAAATATTACTATTACTGCTAGTTACCACAGAGCTAATTTACATCTCAAACTGAAGTAATAAGAAGGTTGTACTTAAAATTACTTTCTCTTCTAATTGAATTTTATAAAAGTCACAATTCAAAAGGCAAAACATTGAAATAGAACTCATTAAAAATTATAAAAATGTAAGTGGCATTGCATTAACCAACATTCAGATTATTTTGCAGGTCTATTTTTAAGAATAGTTGTGTTTGTTATTTTTTTTTTGTTTTTTTTTTTTTTTTGTAAACACAGCTTTGATAAGAATCAAGCAATGTGGAATTTGAAAAAAATACTGAATCAAGACTATACTCAGGAAATATTTTAAAGGCTCAGTGCTGACAATGACTTGTTGCCTCCAAACAGAAATGCAGCCAGAGACACATATCCAAATTCCACATTGCCTGTTTCACTTGCACCAGCTCTTTGCTCAGACACTTTTTTTTTTTTTAAATCAAAACTGCAAAGGTTGACTTCACAGTTATTTTTGCGCCAAATCAAGGTTTTTCTTTTAAACGCAAAGAGACAGTAAGTTAGTTTTCTGACAAGATAAGAAACTATCTGAAGCACCTTTTCTTTCCCTGAAAATCAAGAACATTTATTTCAAACTGCTTTAGAAGCAATTAAAATACATCACATGAATTTCCAAAACATTATCATCACCTCTAATGCAGATATCTTATCAGATCATGATCCTTGGCATTCTAGAATGAAGTTCTTTACCTCACCCACAGCGTTAACAGAGTGGTATAAAAATTACCCATTTTTTTTTCCTGTAGCAGATTAAAGATGACTGTACTGGCTGTATTACAGGAGGCAGCCAAAAACAGTTTTATTAGCAGCTTTTCATGATACTGACAGCAAAATGTACAATGAAATTGCTGCAACTTGCATGAACTTAGCTCCTGGACAAGGATAGAGTCATTTGTTAATTAAAGTCCTTGAGCTAACACAGATTCTTGCAATACCTAAGTATGGAAGTACTTCTTCAACACATGAAGAAAGAACTTGGCTTTATTCCAGGCCTAACTTAGTATTTATTGATGCCTGAATAACACTGCAAACTGGATTACTAATGAGCATACCAGGCCTGAAGTCATGGCCCCACTGACTACAACAGTGGACCTCATCTACAGCAATGCGAGCAAGACACCCTGCTTGATAAGCTTTCTCTAGCTTTGACATGAACATTTTGCTTTTTGCAATCTTCTCCGGGGTCACATAAATGAGCTTCAGTTGTGAATTTCTTTTTAGCATTTCAGTATGAACCCACTTCACATGTTCCTGTTCAAAACAAAAGGAGAAATCAGGGGCGAACAAACTAGTGCAACACACAGAAGTTGCTTACTGCTAAGATTCTTAAGAGGTTATTAACAACTCATACGGGGGTGATTAACAGAGACTGATATCAAACTGTTGCATAGTATTTACTGCTACTGTAAGTCTTTGCAGCAGATCACTACATATAAAACATTCATTTTAATACTTGGAGAATTTGTTGCAGAACTTTGAAAAAGCAAACTACTGAAAGTTTGTCTTCGTTTCAGCATGTTCTATCTGCATTTTCCCAATAAGCTATAATGTACCAAAAAAACCTGTGGTACTATAAGTACCAACTGTAACTTCTATTACCGAATTTTCGAAGTGCTCTGCCTCAAAGCTCACTCTAAGTTTGGCAAGTTGCATCAGGCCACTTACCTACCAAACCCACTCTCGTGTGCAATTTAATGACTACGACCTCCTGGCAATCAGGAAAAAAAAATATTTCACTATAAAAAGCAATTGACTAATACCAGACTGGGAAATACATTGCTTGCTGGTCTCAGGATCAGTTTACCATCCCAAAGTAAGATAAGTAAAAGCCTGCATTCCTCACCATGTCAGTACTAGATAATAATGATCACCTCCCCTAACCTTCTTTCAAACCTAGAAACTGAGTAAAAACATAGAATAAACACCAAAGGTAGTTCACATCCTTTAAAAAGCCCCATGAAATCCATTTATTCCCTGAAATATGTTGGCTTAAATGTGTTCTTGTTATTACAACAGGAAAACAAGAAATTTCCATGAGCCAGCAGTGTGCCCTGGTGGCCAAGAAGGCCAGTGGGATCCTAGCGTGCATTAAAAGGAGCGTGGCCAGCAGATCAAGGGAGGTGATCCTCCCCCTCTACTCTGCCCTGGTCAGGCCTCACCTAGAGTACTGTGTCCAGTTATGGGCTCCCTGGCACAAAAAAGACAGGGATCTCCTGGAAAGAGTCCAGCGGAGAGACACAAAGATGATACGGGGCCTGGAGCATCTTCCCTATAAGGAAAGACTGAGAGACCTGGGTCTGTTCAGCCTTGAGAAGAAGAGACTGAGGGGGGATCTTATTAATGTTTACAAATATCTTAAGTGTGGGAGACAGAGGAATTTGGCCAACCTCTTTTCAGTGATCTGTGGGGACAGGACAAGGGGCAATGGTCAAAAAAATGGATCACAGGAAGTTCTACACCAACATGCAAAAGAACTTCTTCACGGTGAGGGTGACGAAGCACTGGAACAGAGTGCCCAGGGAGGCTGTGGAGTCTCCTTCTCTGGAGATACTCGATGTCTGTCTGAACACCTACCTGGGCAACCTCCTCTAGGGAACCTGCTTTGGCAGGGGGGTTGGACCTCATGATCTCTTGAGGTCCCTTCCAACCCCTACATTTCTGTGATTCTGTAATGCAATAACTCAATCACGTTATCCATATCACAGCATGTATCTCTCAAGATACTGTTGACAGAATAGCATTAGATGCTAAAACTGTGCCATTCATTCAGCATTCATAAGTAACACAAACAGAGGCAAGACACCAGCATATATTTCATAAAAAGGCATCAAAATTGGGCGGTTAAACATACCTTACTGCTTGAAGCATTTAATAAAGTTGCAGAAATGCCAAGCTGTTCAAGAACCATGAGTTGATCTTCCATAAGTGATATCAAAGGACATATCACGAGTGTGAAACCTGTAACAATAAATTATTTGTGGCATCTGAAGCCTTGTTTGAATGGTGTAATCTCTAATACATTTAAAAATGAGCAAACAAAAAAAAACTATTGCATCAATCCTGTTCTGTAAGAACTGCCCAACAGGCACTTAAACTTCATGCTTAGTAGCAGATTCCTCTCCTAGACATATAAGGGAGCGATAGGTCACATAGGGATAAATTTGATCAACTGTCTTTGACATGAACATTTTCTTAGAATCTAGACCACAAACAACTGTGCTGCAACAGAGTATAAGAACTAATATACAAAACAAAGCAAGTTAGATTCACAGCTGTGTCATGAGGTAACACATAACTAAGCAATGCTAGGTATTGGTAGGTTAGATTTTTTCAAGCAATTGGATGGGTTATTAAAAAAAAAAAAGTTTGAAAACTACAATGAATACTTGTTTTTACAAATGAATACACAGAGTGTCTCCCAAATAATCTGGATCTAAAGCTGCTACTACTCCTTAAAATAAATAAATAAAAAAGAACAAAACAAGTATTTCCAGTAAATCTCCCCCTCAAATCTTCACTCTTTCCCCCAACCCCATATATTGTGATATCAGACTCCAATGTAACATGCATTCTTCATATAACTACAGAAGAGAGTAACTATATCAAATTGTTCATATATTGTTTCCTCCCTTTACATACCATCAGAACAGACAGCCGGTAACTGATAACAAAGGCTCTTTCCACCACCTGTAGGCATAACGAGAAATACATCCTTTCCTGACATTACAGCATTTACTGTTTCAAGTTGCAAGGTCCTGAACTTCTGGAGTTTAAACTTGCTCTGCAATGCAGTTTTTATCTTCTCATACCATGGAAAATCTGTTAAGAAAAAAAAAACAAACATGCATTTTATAACTACTTTCTTAAAACACAAGGAATAGTAATTTACATATACAATAACGAGATCTGAAAGTGATGTAATTTCACATACATGAACGTGTTCAACGATTCAATAAGGGCACACATTAGCTTCCTAATTTACAGAGATCACAGCCAAGTTCCAAAGTTCTCTGAAAACAAGAAAAGCTTCCCAATGATTTCAGCAAGCTTTATACCGACACCAAATTTAGCTGTACTTCTTATTCTATATGTAAATATGCAGCATCTGATTAAAAAGGTGTTAGGTTTTGAAGCTTAGAAGGAGAGAACGAGGCACAAAGACAAGCAAAACATATCAATCTCTTCAATAGCAGTGATTTGCAATTATGAAGTATCAATATGTGCATAATGTTTTACCAAACTTGGACAAATATAGGTTAGACTACAAAATCAATTTCATTAAAAAACAAACAAAACAAAAAGCTACATATAATAGATACAGGCAGGAACTAACAATGCACTTCCGAATTACATGTGAAGTAGAAGAGGAGGAAAATAATAAGAAGATCTAAATTGAATTTGCCATGAATTACAGTCGAGACCCACCAGCTATCTAGGACTTCAGTTAACATTTAATTTTAAAGATGGCACTTCCAAAAGAAGAGCAGCCCTCACACCACCGTGGGACACTTGTAAGTAGGGCCAACTCTACCGAAATAATGCATGCTATACGATTTTCAGCAGTCAGCATCCATCTAATTTGCATCACTAGGTAAAATGGTGGGGCTAAATAACCCACAGAAGAAACCACCCATTCAAGCAAAAAAAAAAAAACAACAACAACAACAACAACAAAAAACAACAACAACAACAAAAAAAAACACAGAGAGACAGTGCAAAGTATCTTCAGGAGTGCAAGACTTATTAACAAATCCAGAAAATATCCAGACTAATTATTCCCTGATTATTTTTGATCTAAAAATAAGTATTGCAATACATGCAGGTTTACTCTTGGATTCTTTTAGCAACTCCAGTCAAGCTGTGACTTCGCAGCAAGAAAAGAATAAAAGTAGTTATAACAGGCCATTCTTGTCATAATTCTGTCCATAAGAACTCAGATTAGTATTAAGGAATGCCCAGGGAGGTAAGTACAAATATTAACCCATGTAATTAAGATGACAGGCCACCCAGCTGAACAAAATGAAATGGAACAATATCATTATCCAAACAAAACTCTGTATGAACACATTTTTCCCATACTGAATTAGATTACTTCTGTGCTAGAATATTTGAATTTGACTCTTCAAACCTCTTTTGTTCCACGCTTCAGCTGAGGTTTCAGTTTCTTTACTTCCCCCTGCCTCCAAGTCTCCTGAAGACTTCTTTATCAGCCCTTTTAACATTGTCTTCTTCTGAATAAGTTCCTGTTGTTTATCCAGAAGCTCCTGAATCTGCATCTCCACTGCCTGCAGCTCATTTTCAATGGAAAGCAATTCCTCCTCTAGCACTGAAGAGAAAACAGGGTGAAGGCAAAATAGTGACTACTAATCACAGTTTTAAAGGGCATTGTATTTCACACATTGATCAAGAACAATCGAAATTAAAAATAAACAGCATCTAGAGAAAAAGACAGCATGATAGGCCTACCAGTTAAGTTTACACCATCTTAACCTTTATACATACCATGTAAAAATACTTAGCAAGGCTTAACAACATATGTGGTTTTATATGACCTATTAATTTAGGAACTATGTACTCTAGGTTGTCATCTCCAATACAGTGTATGAGAGATATGCAACATAACTAATAAAAAATCACCTCAACCTAGTTTCTCAGAAGCGGTGTCTCACCAGAGAAACGCTTGCCATTATCTTATTTTCTCCAGATGTATGTTGAGCAATGAAAAGCAAATTGCATTTGCCTGATATTAAAGCTGAAAGAGCTTCAATGAGCACAAAAGCAGTAGTCCAGCCATTCTCAATGTGAGCACGATGTTAGCACATTTTTAGCAGAAATCATTTACATGTAAGAATCAACATTAAACTCAGCAAGCAAAGGTCTTCTGAAGATGGAAATGGGGGTAATAGCAGAAAGCTTTATTTCTTGCACTCAGATCTCCCTTTTTATGCAGAACCAGAGTGTTTGCTAAATGTCAAGGTTTGAACATGGAGGTCAAAAGCTTTTACACACACTGTTCACATCTGAAAAAGCTGAAGCAAACGCTCCCCAAAAGGCTGACTTATATAAGTGAATACTTGGCAGAGATTTGCCTTTTTACATCCCTATGTGCATCTGTTTGAATTATGGATTGTGTTCTAGAACTCAAGCCCCCAGGTTAAACGTTATTAACATTTAACGCATACCACCACTTCTGAGACAGGTTAGAAAAGCGTAAGAAATGTCTTTTCTTTTTTTTTTTTTTTTTCCTCCAAAATAACTGGTTTTGGTCTAAACATAGCAGATATGATAATTTGCTTATGGGAGTAAAAATCATTCATATGGAAAAAGATATTCTCATTATAAATGACACAAAACGGAGATACTTGTCTTCCAAAATGCCCACTTTCATTCAGCAGGAATGAGTTGAAAGTGTCTTAAAATATGAAGCATACTGTCAAAGCACTGAAAGTCAAGTCATTTGGCCAGATACACCTACTTAAATTTTAGTTTTTAATCTAAGAAACAAAAAGTTATTCAGTTCAAAAAAAAAAAAAACAAAAAAAAAAAAACAGGAGGCCTGGACCAGGTGATCTTAAAAAGTCCCTTCCAACCCAAACCATTCTACCATCCTATGAAAAAACCTTTTTCTTCACATCTGAAGTATAGAATCACAGAATGGCTCAGGCTGGAATGGATCTTAAAGACCACCCACTTGCAACCCCCCTGCCATGGGCAGGGATGCCACCCAGTAATCAGGTTGCCCAGGGCCTCATCCAGCCTGGCCTTGAACACCTCCAGGGATGGGACATCCACAACCTCTCTGGGCAGCCTGTGCCAGTGCCTCACGACCCTCTGAGAGAAGAATTTCCTTCTGACCTCTAATCTAAATCTCCCCTCTTTCAGTTTAAAACCATTCCCCCTTGTCTTATCATTATCTACCCAAGAGTCCCTATCCATCCTTTTTATAAGACCCCTTTAAGTACTGAAAGGCTGCGATGAGGTCAGCCTTCTCTTCTGTAGGCTGAACATCCCCAGCTCTCCCAGCCTATCTTTGTAGGAGAGGTGCTCCAGCCCCTTGATCATCTTTGTGTCCCTCCTCTGGACCCAATCTAAAAGCTTCACATCCTTCTTGTGCTGGGGGCTCCAGACCTGGACGCAGCACTCCAGGTGGGGCCTCACAAGGGCAGAGCAAAGGGGGACAATCACCTCCCTTGACCTGCTGGCCACTCCTCTTTTGATGCAGCCCAGAATGCAGTTGGCCTTCTGGGCAATGTGTAACAACACAGAGCTGACACACTCCTTTCTGCATACATTAAATTCATATAAAGAACAATAAATAACATCATGTGATCTAGTCTGTTAGACAAAAGGCAGTAAAATGAACATACTGAATACTAATTTTGGATTACCTGCAACAGCTGCCATCTCTGGAGATTACAGAAGGCTATCCTCAGGAGAATTTGCTTAACCAAACTGTCACTAATAATAATGAAAAAAAAAACCACACACAGCATTACTAATCCTTCTACATTTAGAACAAATCTACTGCAAGAAATTTTTCATTAATATATAAGGTGTTAGTATAACAGGTTAAGTATAGGTTCATTTAATCTGTCCATAATAAAAATACCCAACTACATGACAACACGCTTTTTTCCCTTCTTCAAAAAGGACAGATAAGAAGTCATAAACAGATCCTAAGGCTACACAGAGCTTACCAGTCTTCCAGTGAAACCACGTGAATTTTGACCAAAACTTAAATTTTACAAAACACTCTCTCTTCCTTCTTAATAGATGAATGGTGTAATATAGACCAGTCGTTGACCTCCCCTAGGCCTACCTTTTTTGGTTCTCTTCAACAACTACTTTACAGAAAAATCAGAACGATTACATTCTGTCCATTAGAAAAGTATCCACCATAATACCTAGAGGATACTCACCCATAGAAGGTGAAAGGGAGCAAATTCAGTGGACCAGCACTAGAAGCTGATCTGTATCCTACCTATTTTACTGTGTTCCTACAAATGGTGGAAAAATACATACATAAACAAAGAACATGCAAATGAAGGACCGAATTTGTCAGAAGAATCTGTATACAACACAAAGTCCCACACTTCAGACAGAAGTTGATAGGATAATTCAGCAGTTTCCACATCACCCACAAAATCAGAGTTCCGGTCCTGTCTTTCCACCACCTGTCACTTGCACAAAAGTATCTGGAAACGTTTGCTTCTCCAAAATACAGAGCAGGTAGGGACACACAAAGAAATCAGTAGCTACAGAGCTGACAAACCGCAAATGCAATACACTACTTCTGTTCCCCCCAGATAAATGCAATAGTCACAAATATCACCAGACTGATAGCTCATAAGCCATTTTCTTATCCAAAGTGTGGGAAGCAAATCAAAGTTACCTATAGTTCTCCTCTATGGTGCTGAGGCTCTGTAAGCTGTTAGCTTAGATTCTGACTCTAAAAGACATAGCTCAGCATACCTTCCAGCTGATTCTATAACAGCACTGCCAGCAAAGTCCCCACCTACCCTTTGACTCCTCAAAAATGCAGCTCCTAAGGAGCTGAATAAAGATGAACTCATACCTTAGGAGCTTTTTTGGACAAAAGGCAAGCGAAAGCATTGTGCCCCTTAGGGAGCTTCACCCCACTGTACGAACAGCTGGTTACTACCACATCATCCCGTTAGAGCTTTTTGTAAGCAGCCTGCTGGGGAGGCAGAAGGCCGCTATGCAAACAGGCGGTGGCCACAGCTATGACAAGTTGGGAACCAGCGTCACTTGTCACCCTGCGGCTCAGCGTCCTGGCGCTGGAAGCTCCCTCAGCCCCCAACTCTGGGGTACCCCTGTGCAAGGGGCACCGTGTGCACGGAGCCCAGCCCATCACGGAACCATTCAGGATGGGAAAGCCCTCCAAGATCATCTGCTCAAACTATCGCCCAGTGTCACCCACTAAACCATGCCCCACAGCACCACGTCCAGCCTCTCCTTGCATACCCCCAGGGACAGTGACTCCACCACCTCCCTGGGCAACCCGTCCCAGTGCCTGACTGCTCTTTATGAGCAGAAATGTCTCCTCATTTCCAACCTGAACCTCCCCTGGCGCAGCCTGAGGCCATTCCATGCACTCCATCGCCTTCACAGCCGAGGAAGCGCCTCTCACGCGACGCAGCAGCAGGGCACAACCTGCGGGCAGCCCTCACACCCCGGCGAGCACCCCATAAGCCCCCGACTAAAGAACCAAATTTATTTCTTCTTAAAGCCGAACTCACGTCGCAGACCAGCACTCAGCCCGGCCGTTCCCAGGCCCACCCGCACCTCCAGCCGCCCCCGCTGGAGCCACCTCGGCGCTTACAGCCGCGGCCCCAAAACAGCCCGAAACGGCCCCAAAACGGCCCCGACGGCTGCCGGGCTCCGCCTCTTCCGCTGCCGGCCTCCTTCCAGCCGGTGGCGAGGCGCAGGGGCTGCGTGTTTCCGGAGGACGTGGCCGCTGCCGCCGCTCCGCTCCGCTCCCGTTTGCTTGTTGCTCCCGCTGCTGCTGTTGCCGCTGCCGCCGCCATGATCTCGCTGTCGGACACGCAGAGTGAGCGCCGCGCCCGGCCCGGGGGGCGCTGAGGGGAGCCCGCAGCCGGGGCTGGGCGGGCCGGGCAGGGGGAGCGGGGCTGCTTGCCCGGGGCTGGTGCCCCCCGCCTTGTGGGGCTAGGCTGGGCTCCGGGAGCCTCCCGGTGTGGGGCTCTGGGGGCGGGTGGGATGGAGCTGAATGAATGGGAGCTGGGTGCTGAGCGAGCAGCAGCTGGCAGGGCGCCCCCCTTCTCGTGCCCCCCTTGTGTGTGGGTGGCAGAGGTGCTCTGCGGGTCCCCCTCGGGGGCTGCACGGTGCCACTTGCAGCTTGGTCCTGCTGATGTAGAAGTTCTCAGGTGGTCTTGGAGGGGTTGTAAGGAGAGGGCCAGCCACGTAATCTAAAGTCAATAAAGGAAAACTTGTATGGGAGCGTGGTCTTGTCGTCATTGGGGGATAGAGATGCTGAAAGCAAAAACACAGAGAGGGTCCACAGGCACATAAACTGCCAGGTAAGGCAGAATGATAGGCCTCTGATTTATGCTAATGTCACGCACGTGGTCCTTTATTAGCGTGGCTGCTGTGAAAGGAAATAAGGCTGTGCAATAACCACTGTAGTGTTACTTGAAGGAAGGTGTGTAAAAGCTGTAAAAATATATATATATATATAATAAAGTTTATATCTGAGTTTATCTTGATAGCTGGGTACTGGAAAGCCAGCTAAGGCCAAGGATGAAGGCAGGCAGCAAAGCAGGCTAGCAAGATTCCAGGTGAAGGATTTCTCGAGATGATTCCAGTGTGATTTTATGGTTTGTTACTGAATAGGTAGTAGCTTTTTGGTGTTAATTTCAGTTTTATGACCCATTAAATCATTGCGGGCTTTGCTTTTGTGTATTCACCTATCATCAGGTCCGGACTGTTCATTAGAGGAAACAAAATATCTCTTCAGGATGAAGAAATCTATTCTCCGGTTTTACTTTTCTTAGCTTCTTGTTTGGGGCCTTCACCTAACTCCTTGTGCTGACTCTATTGCCTTTAACTTTCAGATCCAAGAGTAGTAGGTAAAATACTGTATAGTTTGGGGGTTTTTAATTTAATTATTTCTCTGAAATTCTAGAGATATCTTCAGTTATTTTGAAACTCACTCCTGCTTGGAAAAAGTATACTTAGCTGTAGAGTCACTAGTGGAGTAGTGTGATAAGTACCTGGAGAGGGGCACTGTATTAGTTGACATTTGAAAACCCAACTCTAAAGCTTCTGAAGGACTATAGTGCATGACTCCATTCTTGTTTTCATACCAAAGATAGAGGACATGCTGTTGTCTTCCCTGAACTTTCACAAGCAGTGTATCTTAAGTTTTAGTATTTGCGAAGTGATTTTGATGTAGTGCTGCAATACTCTCTCACAGCTCATGGGATTTTCACAGAAACATTGAGAAAGCATTGCTCCCACCTCTCGGGAAAGCAGTTGTTTAAAAAAATAAAAATCAGAACATCATGTGGTTAGCGTGTGTTTCTGCATTCTAGACACTGAGGTTGTATTTGAGCAATATAGTAATATTCTGGTGTGAGAGGGAGAAGGCATTCAAAACCAGCTCACACCCTCTATAAAACTTCCTTCTTTATTGTTTGCAAAGATGATGTACACAATGGCAATGCTAGTTATACTGAACTTGATATTCTTGGGGGGAGGGGGAGGGGATCTGAGTTCTAATATGAATCTGATCAGTAACATCTATTTGAGATGAGTCTAGAAGTACTTCCCACTTCCCTCTGCCAATATCGCATCAGCTTTCAGCAGGAATCTTTGATGTGATAATGGTGGGCTCTTTTCCTTTCTTTTTTTTTTTTTTTTCCTCTGCTAACCAGAGAACATGGTTGGCTTCTAAAGAGAATCTGAATTTGTCATAGCAGTGATTACAAATGTGTTTTAGGTGAATACAGGAGTGTGTAGAGTAGTAAGTGCAGCAGCTGTTGGGAGTCAGCCTCTGCTTCTTGTTAGATCCCTACTTTGTGGTGTTTCTGAAGGAGGAATGAATACTCACTTCCAGTGGCTGCAACTCTGTCTTACTGGCAGCTGGTAACTCTTTTGGAGCACTGCCTCCCACTGTTTTCCTCCCAGATTGTTTCTGCTGCTTCTAAAGTAAAGAGCACTAGAGAAAAGGGCAGGCTGCAATTGTTGTATTAGTTTCAGTCAGCAGTTTCATTGAAAATACAACTTGCAATTCGTCTGTTTCATCATAAATATTGTAAATGTCTGCTTATGTAGTAGTTTTAATCCTAAGTGGTTAAAATGTTCATAGCATAGGTTTAGTGTGGTGGACAGTATTGTACAATTACAGATTTAACACTGTGTGGTCTGCAGCCTTGCTGAAAGAGCAGCCCTTAAGGAAGTTGAGGAATTTGAATGTTTCTTTACTCTGAGCTGTTCTGAATTCATTTGCTACAAATAAAGTTTTTTTTTTGTTTGTTTGTTATATACAAGTCTGAAATAGGCACTATGATACTACTTTTCTGGTAAGCCCTTCAAGCAACAATAAATAATCAAGTAACTCAACATTGCAGTCAAAAGGGGCAAAGAAAATACCTACAGATAACTGTTCTGGCTTTAATTTGGCTAATGGTAGTGGTGAAGGTTTTGGGTTGTTTGTTTTTCAGGCTAGACCATACAAAAGTACTGGGGTCCCCAATATATGCTGGATTGCTGCCCTATCTATAATAATGCTGTTCTTGCTAAGCTATGTTTATGTATCCTGTGGGTTTCTAATTTCTCTAGTCATAAGGACAGTGGTAATATAATGGTGAGCGCATGGATAACTGCAAAGGCTTTTGCAGCCAGGTTGCTGCTGTTCCTCTTCATTCAGTCTGTGAGAGAGTCAGAGGAAGGCCTTACAAGTTTTAATTTTAATACAAGTTTTGTATTTGTATGTATTTTCTTCAAAATGCCTTGGAGGCTATTGCCAAATGGTATCTTTTAATCATAGCTTGACACTTTGAGCCTGGCTTCCCAGAGAAGCAAAGTTTCTGTCCTACTCTTGCCTACCCAGTGTTTCTTGTCCAACCTTTTCAGACAGGCAGAACTCAGAGTATCTGCAAGTTCTGTGACAACTGGCAGGGAACCCAAGCTAATATTCAACAGCAGTCAGCACATGTAATTTGGAAGGAGCCTACAGCATTTGTCTGGAATGGTGTTTAATCCAGAAGTTGGGTGGTAGTGCCATGTGAGGTGGGATGTGAGGCCTCAGGAGGATAGGAAGGACGGGTTACTTGTGTTACTGCAACAGACAAAATGGGATAAGAGTTGAAAATGGAAAACAAGGTTTCATTTGTTCACAAAATCCTTTTCTCCATGCTAGCAGTATATCAAAAGGGATCTTTGCCCTATGTGTATATGCATACATGCTTTTGTTGCACTCTGTTTCAGTATATAGTTTCAAATATATCCTTTTTATGATAAGCAGCTTCCACCAGTTAGTCTTTCTCTAGCTGGTATTGAAATAACATATCTACAAGACTTTTTATGCTCAGGAAAGTTTTTTAAGTAGTCATGAAATAGACTGGGAGCTTGTCTGTGAATTTAAAATGTCTTTATTAAATGTTGCAGGTTTCTCACAATTTTTATGCGTGAGTTCTTCTGGTGCCATGTTTTGTTACATACTTGATTTTTTGTTTCTTTTTGCAGAGATTGGAATGGGTTTAACAGGCTTTGGAGTGTTTTTCCTTTTCTTTGGAATGATACTCTTCTTTGACAAAGCCCTTCTGGCTATTGGAAATGTAAGTGTGTACTCTTCAGTCTTAGATTCTGCACTGCTCAGAATTAAGTATATGATATATTGTTCTCTTTTTAGTTTAATATATTGTCACATTGAAACTGGGACACAAAAATACTGTGGTAACTTGGTGTAAAGGAGGAGTTATGCTCGTGATTTGAGTGAATCACTTTTTCCTGATTAAAGTTAGAGCAGCTCTTATCAATCTAAACATCATTCCTTCAGGTCAGGCCTTTGGTATGTTGTTCAGACAAGCAGCAACTTGTTTTACAGTTGTTATGCTGATGCAAATAAGATTTTTAGGTTGGCTGTTATTACTAACATGTTTCTTTTTTGTGATCTTGTAACTGTCAAAGCTAAGTATCTATTTGGATAACAATGCTAATGTGTTCTGTGTGTTCTGTTAAACGCTGTTTTGATGTGCTTTATCAGGGAAGAGAGAAGCATGAATTCTTGATCTGGGCTTAGAAGAGCCAATTGCCTTTCATAGTAGTGAGCTGTAATATCGTCAGTCTTTACCAAATTGAAGTTTCTGCTTAAGCAGGATTAAAAAAAATCCTAGTGCCGATGCATAAAATTCCCAATGCCAAACAAATGAAAAATAATGTGGTGTTCCCTTAAACCAGATATTGCTGTGCCTCTGCTGTTCCTAGCTTTGCCAGCCAGTCAAAGCATAAAGCCTGAAAGAGACTTGCATCCTCTTTTGGTGATACCTAAAAGTCTGTGCTCCAAACTGATCAGTTTCTTTCTGTGGCAGCAGCAGCAAACACTCAGATTTCCTAAAGAAAAATTCAAAAGTATGCATTTGAATTAGGGGGCATGGCAAAAGAGTAAGAAATAAAATAACGCATATTTTTTTCTTAATGGAAGGTGGAAATAGAGATCCAGTTTAGGGAAAGTGATGAATAGGGAGGAAGAGACAATGAAAGGCTCCATGGTAGGCAAAGATAATGCAGGAAAAGGTACTGTATCCTTAGAGAGTTGTTTTTTTTTTTTTTTTAAGTGTTAAAGTTTATTAAATAACACTAATAGATGAAGTTCAGGTTTATGTTAATCTTGAGTAAAATCTGAGATACTGTCCCTTTTCAGCAAAAAATGTTGGCCAGGTGTATGCTTACAGGATGAAGTAACTTCTCTGTTGCTGAAAGACGCTCATAGTGGCTTTAAATAGTCTGCACTAGCATGATAGTGTTCAGCCTCTATTGGATGTAGTAAATAGTTACACAGTTAAAGCTAAAGAATGTAATTGGTAATGCCCTACTTTTTTTTTCCTGTTTTGACTTTCCTGTTTGTTTGTTTGTTTGTTTTCCCATTATTGACTTTCTGCAGCATGAGCTTTTGAAGATGGCCATGCTGCAGAACAGAGGTGCTTTTGCGGCATGTCTGTTCCCACTACTGTTGACAGCTAAGGTTCCTACAACTAAGCTTCAGCACCAATTGTGGATAACAAGGGTACTTACATTACAGGAAAGACAATTTTTGTAGCCAGGTCTTCTGACATGACTGTTTGTTAAAAACCACAACAGTACACTTCCTAATATTTTTCACCTATCTGCTTAAAAAAAATTTAGAATGCCAGGTATAGCGCTTTAAGGTGGAGTTTACAAAAGAAAACACTGCCCAATTCTCCCTCCCTGTGCTTTTTTGTACAACTTACTTTAATACCAAATCTCATGTTTTAGAACATATATGCATTCTAAACTTAGGAATATAATTAGCTGTTTTCTTTATTTGTTTTTTTTTTTTTTATCTTCTAGGTTTTATTTGTGGCTGGCTTGGCTTTTGTTATTGGTTTAGAAAGAACATTTAGGTTCTTCTTCCAAAAACACAAAATGAAAGCGACGGGCTTTTTCCTGGGTGGTGTGCTCATAGTTCTCATTGGTTGGCCTTTGATAGGAATGATCCTTGAAATTTATGGGTTCTTCCTATTATTCAGGTAAGACTTCTTTCCAAATTGCTTTCTGTATTGGTACATGGAAAAAAAAAAAAGCACTTGTTTAGTGGTGCTGTATTGCAACTGGCAAAATAACATTATTTGAATGTTAACTTTTGAAGGATTTTCATGAAGTTGTTGGTTTACATTTGCAAGAGGTGAAAAGCTGGTGTTATTCAGGACTCAAATCTGTTAATGTTTGACGCAGATACCAAAATGACTTTGATAATGTTGCTTATGTCTAATCAAATAATTGCACAGCTTCAAAATGTTTGGGAGCCCAAACTGTTAGCAGTCCTAAGTTTAAGTATTTTCTTCTAATAGGCAACTTAAATACCTAGGGTCTTCCTTTTTTTTTTTTTTTTTTTTTGTGGAGGTTTTGCTCTTTTCTTACAGGCAAAATACTTAGTTACAGATGACCTGTTTTTGTAACCTTACTATTTAATTACTGTGGTAGCCCCATAGAAAGATGGGGTCTGTAATGTTTCATCACACTTGTGCCATAGGATAGTTAGAATATATGATGTGCTGGTTTTGGTTACTGTTGTCCAAAATGTGTTAAGTACTTATGAATGTTCTTGTTCTTGAACAGCAATCTTTATCCATGTTACATCTTCATACATGTTACAAGAGATATGGTGCATCTGGCACAACATGTCATTGCACTTCTTATAAATGTAATTGTAAGGGTGAATCCCTTACAATGTATCCCTTACAATGTATATGTATTTTTATTTATATTTCCATGGTTGAAGCTCCATACTCTGGAAAACAAAGCAGAAAGTGTGCTAATAAGTAAGAAGGGAGGCTTTTATTGGTTCTTGGACTTCCATTCAGAAGACTGTTCTGTTAATACTTATTAATCTAATACAAGGCCGTCTGAAATTTTTTCAAAGTGTTCAGCTGCTGGCTAAATAATACAGTCTCTCATACTTGGAATCAAAACATTGCTTTCCTGCTACTCTTTTCTTCCACTTACTAAAATGGTATGTTAATCTGACATTTGAACTCTTTAGATAGGATATCTCAAGAGTATTTACCTTGTTTCCTGTTGAACATGCAGATTTCTGAAAACTTGTCTTGCAGTTTTAACATATGCTTCTTATTGTTTTACACTGTGGTATTCTGAACTCAACATCACTGCAAATGTTTTCAAAATCACTATTTCACTGAATACGTTGTCACTTATTGCACATGTTACTTGGGTTTAATCAGCCAGTACCAAATGGAGTAGAGTATCTTTCCAAACAGAATTATAAATTGCTATGTCTAAGCAAATATAATTATTCATGGATTATCCGTTTGCGCTAGCTAGGGGCTATCAGGATAAAATAACGTTGAAAGGATTAAAGAAGGTCAGTAGTTTTCCTTAGGTCGGTAGGACTATCTCTTACCCAGAATAGTATCAACAATGGATAAATAATTCCAAGTGAATGCTGCTCACCTGTTTTAACTTAAAATGTATCTAGATAATCTCTTCTAGTGCTTAATAGTTGTCAGAATCTTAATCTCTTGCTACAGTGGTAGCTAGCTACTACTTCAAAGGTATTTGTTTTGCTTGACTCATTAATTTCAACCACAGTCACCTTTCTGGCAACTTTTTCCTTTCTGAAGAAGGAAAAAAATGTTTCCTTTCCTCATGCACAACTTCATATAATTCCTCAGGACCACCCAGCTTGTTTGCATACCAGGAAATCTTCATGGTTATCACTGGTCTCTGAAGTACATGATCCCCTTAGGCTGAAGGAATACAAGATCAGCATATGCGGTTTTGGATTTGTTAGATCAGCCTGTTGTGAGGGTGGGAATTTCTGCATGTCCTAATGACTTCAGTTACATGGCTTGCCAGGATTTTTATATGAAAAGATTTTATTAGGAGCAATTTAGCTGTTCTACTGACTACTTCAGCTAAGGTGATACTATATCACTAGGGTTATTTATAGGATACTATATTCAGATAGGGTGGTACTGTATTATCCTTCATTCAGTCTTGTGATTTGTAGACCTCTTAAAACCAGTTCCACTAGGTGTTCTGGTGGCTGAAGAATTTTTGCGTGTGGGTTGTTATCTTGTGTAGCTGGACTACTTTTACACAATCATCTTTCGCATACCCTGTAGAAGTAATAGCAGAGCCCCTGTTGTGCACAAAACAAAGGTTAGGTACTAGTGACCAAAAATACAAAAGAGGTGACATGATTGCAATGATTTCATTTATTTAGCATGCATCATCTCACTGAAAAGAGCAGTCATCGCTTTCTCACTTACTCAGATTTAAATCTGGAATGTCTTTCCCTTTTTTATTTAAGATACTGCCACAAGTTTCCTATCAGAGGTTTGCCATACCTTCATGCACTTAAATTTCATTCACTGGAGAAGGCTATTACAGTACAGTTTCTTGTTATACTCTAAACTGCTTTTGGAGCCTTGTTCAGATTACACACATTCGAAGTTATGGCTAAAAATACTATCCTACCCATAATGACTATTTCTTATTCTTGGCTATACCAACTCTTTTAGTGTCTTACAAGTGGTTTGTGTGCCCTGCATATCATGATTTACTGGATCAGTGAAATGATGTTTTTTTTTTTTTTTTTTAAATAATAAGAAAATCATACGGACATGTTGCTGGTATTTAAGATATGCACAGCAAAAAGTTCCTACCAGTAAGAGGATGGTGAATAGTGAAATCTTGCTGTTCTGATGTGACTGAGGTTTCATTATGTGTTAATCCTTATTCTATGCAGGGAGTGTATAGCTCAACTCAGAATGTCAGCAGCAGCTGAATTGCAACAGTTGACTGCAAACAGCTGAGATACTGCCATAGAAACTTGTTTTACTGTTACAGATACAAAGGGGACGTTAGACCATAGCAGCTATCCTAGGCAGCAACCCCTGGCTCATTATTCAAATTTCTGACTTTACGTAAACTTGTCAAAGAAGTGAATGTTCAACTGTGTCATGCTTAATTTTCTTCAGTGAATATGAAGATTGTTATATATAGTTTCAAAGGGAATTGGAATTAACTTGAAGTGTGCTTTACATTAGGTATTGTAAGAATGTGTTATTAGTTGGGAGCATCAGTTCTGTTGATTAAGTTGGATATTCACTTCTTAGTTACTTTTTTTGAAGAGCTGACTCAGAGTTCTGAAGAAAATGTTTGTCCATTTAAAAAAGCTTTTTGTGTGTTTTCCTTTCTCTTCTGAATGTGTTCATTTATTTGGTTAAATAACTTTCAGTGAAGAAGCTACAGGACTTTAGTCTTGGTTTTAGAGTCAACTTCTATTTCTTCATTTCACAACAACGTTGGAACAGTTTAATTATAAAAACTAATAAAAATCTTCTGATATTTTACCTAAAGGGGGTTCTTTCCTGTGGTGGTTGGCTTTATTAGAAGAGTTCCAGTCCTTGGTTCCCTCTTGAATTTACCTGGTATAAGCTCGGTAAGTGTTCGGTACTCAATGTAAAATTTGAGGCTTTTACTGTTTTTTGTAATTATTGTTATTGCAATAGTAGAAATGCATTGGAATTAAAGCAGATACACTCAAATTCACTGCTCTGAAATTGTATTCCTGTATAGGTCTGGTACCATACAGATGAACTTCATTCCCAGTGAGAGGTTTTTAAATGTAAAAGGAACAAAAAGACATCTTTGTGGAAGTTGCCCCCGCTTAAGCATTGTGAAGTAGAAAGAGCACTGAATTGTGACTCAGAATGCCAGGGCTCTGATTCCTGCCTCGTTGGCTTGAGGTGACCACAAAGAGGTGGTCACCTCAGGCCAACAGTTCTGTGCCTGATCTCCTGTCTGTCAAGTGAGAAGGGCACTGTTCTCCTTTGTGTAGTAGTTGGATATATCTATGAAAAGTGACCTGTGAAAGCAAAGAGGATTGTTTACTGTAAATATGTACCTTATATGGTGAATCCAGAAACTCTTATGATCCATACTCGTTCATCAAGTACAATATTTATTCAGGTCCCTTGTACCAGATTAATTCTTGCTATTTATTAAACTTCTTCAAATCACATGCAGTTTTCCATTTTCTTGATTTAAGTAGTTATGGCTTGAAGACAATTAACAGGTGCCAGAAAGATGATAACCTAGGTAGGGTGTTTTGGTCAACTACTTTTACTGTGCTAATTTCTGTATGTATTTTGCCATAAATGTTTTTAACCCTGATTTTCAAAGCTACAGTTTTAATAGCTACTACTTAAAAAATAATAGGGGATATAACTCAGATGTATATAGTCTGTTTTTTAAAAAATTAGTGTTTAAGATCATCTGTTCCAATCCTACAGTTTAGGCCAAGTTCTGGCTCATTTGTGATCAATTGAATGCTTCACTTGTCAATTGATCTTGTCTACTCATTTAATTTGATCATAATGGGGTTAAATCTTGTTATAAAAAGATAATTGTTAATGTTTTATTCAAAGCCTACGTAGGCTCAGAAGAGAATCCACAGTAATGGTCAGTTGAAATATCTTACTTGGTCTACTAATGCATGTGTGGCTGATACTGTATTGTTTTGTTTTAATCATTAAGCTAGCAGTGGTATCTGCATTCTTATATTTCCTTTTTCATTCTGTTGCATCTTCATGTTGCACTGTTAATGTCTATATGAGAAAACATGTCATGCAGAAACACAGTTGCAATGTAAGACTTTTAATTTTCACAAACTTAAATCATGAGATCTTGGTGAGTACTATTTGACTCTCATTTTCAGTCGCATATTAACTGTGCAAGTAGCGAGTTATATTTGAGAGTAATTACAATGTACATAAATATAATGCAGCCTAAAACTTTTCTACTTTTCTCCTTTTCCGCAGCTTGTAGATAAAGTTGGAGAAAGCAACAACATGGTATAATGACAAGGCAGCAGAAGACTGATTCTAAACTTACTGTATTATTTATAAAATCCTTTTGAAGAATACTCAGCACAAAGAGTAAGTTGTGTACAAAGGAAAAGCTTGTAACATTCTTTATGTAACAGTTTAAATTAAAATGTATAGTCAACAATATACATTAGAAAAGAAGCTCAGCAAGTATGCTTCTAGGAAAAGTAACTCCAGAGTTCAGGAAGTAAACTGAAGAGGTGAAAGTCATGGAATAACATGTTACAACTGTTCAAGACTATTTTTGTTGATTTTGGAAAACGTGCTAGAGGCAATGAACCCTTTTGGATTTAAAGGTGCCTGTACTTTACCTCCTTATTGTCAAGGTGCAGTAGAGCAAACAGGCCTCCATTTTTAAGGGTGATCCCAACTTACCCAACCCTCTGCTTGCTACCCTCAGAGTGTGCAAAAAACAAAACAAAACAAAACCACAACACAACTTCTTGTGTAACAAGAGATGCGTCTTTTGCATGAAAGTTAAGATGACTATTCATCTTTAAGTGTATTGTGACAAAAAAAGGAAACCCTACACAGTTCTGTTGTAAACATTTTTGTAAATATGTGGCTGAAATAAAACATTGTTATCTTAATGTTTCAAAGCCAAATGTAAGTTGATTGTATTTGCCTTCCTTTTTGGAATATGCAAAAGGTCAATCTTTAATAACTTCAGTCTTAAATGTTGGTTCTGAATGTGCAGAGTTCAACAGAGAACTCTGGAAATTGACTTACACTCCTTCCAGTTTGTTCTCCTCATATGATGTCTGCATCTGGGTGAGAATGTAGCCCCTTCTCACTAACATTAAAACTTTGAAATATGTGTGGTTCACAAAACATGCATTTGGTTAAGGTGCTGACATGAACTTTGTGAAATGTATCTTATCAAAATATGAACATTTGTTTTTAAATGGTTTGAAGCTAAGGTTTCTTTGTTTATTTTGGAACTACAAATTGACTTTTATTTTTTACAGAAATAAAAGGAAAACTTAAAATTCTGTGTATGTGAGTCCATTGGGAGTAAACTGAGCTAACAGGCCAACTAAAAATCAAGTGCCAATCTCAGTATGTTTCGTAAATTGTTACTTGGGTTATCTTCAAATAATTTAAAACTTCTCTCAATTATAACAACAATTTAGCTGTTAGAGATTCTTATCTAATCTGGAATAAATGTCCCCTAATAATGCAAAGGTCAAACTTTTGCTTCTACTGGAATGCTAAGCATTGTGCACTTCCAATAGGTTTAGTTTCATAGCGTCCTCACCTAAAAAGAAATAATAATAATTTAAAGTTGTATTTGTGAAGGTTCTGTGGTTTTCTGTTGTTTTTCACTTTTTTTCTTTGTGTAATCCCACAAACTTAATCAAACGCAATGGTGTAGTGTTTCAAGTAGCTATGTAGTCTTAAAGGTCTAATGACATTTTTTTTACTATGCAGTTAAAATTGGTATTTTTTTCAAAACAACTGGTAAGAAGAATCCTTACATACTAACCATTCTGGAAGTTGCTCCAAAGTTTATTTGTATAAGGCATAAGTTTTTTTTCACTACAACTGCATTAATGCCTGCAGCCTACTATTTCTAGCTTCCATACTTAATTTGCTTTCTTCTCAAACAGGCACAAAATAATTCAGTGGGAAAAAAATGCTATGACATCTATAATGAAGAACATCTGAAAAAAAAGTGTTTTTATGAATGTTTATATGAAAAGTTGGCTATACTTGCCTGATAGCATTTGTCTGTTACAGTTTACAGACAGGAGTAAATATGACTTGTGGCTCCTACCTCAGAGATGAACCAATTTTAACTGCTCCTGCAGATCTGTTGAGTGCTAAATGACTAGAAATAATACTACAACTGTTCGGCAAACTCATCGTATCTGCTTTGGTAGAGCAGTGGTCCTTACTGTGGGAATCAAGTACTGTTTAAAGCAGTATTTATGTTAGAAGTCAGCTACCTGAAGATTTTTCTTCCTGTCTTTTGAAAAATAATCTAATGGGAGAGGTGGATTGTACCACATGACTCTGGAACTCTGACTGAAAGCAAATCACTTGGTAAGCTGAAGTACACTCACCACCAAGAAATCTCATATCTTTCAGAGGTGATGAAGGCACTGCTGTGTGTGATCTTTTAGCCCTCTGAAACTGATACATAGGCAGCTCATCTTGCCTCTATTTAATTTATTATTTATTTTTAAAAAGTCAGTTTTTGTCAGATGTGAATCGCTGTGATATGCATCTGAGGGAACAAAATTGTATGTTGAATTTAGCCTTGTCTTTATCCCTCAAGGTAGCATTGTCTTTCAGACGGTTTTGTCAAGATAAATATGGGTGGCAGCAACGGTCAAAACTACTTAGCCTTAAATGTTTCTGTCATTGTAAAAATCTCTAACAGAAACATGTTTAGAACTTTTCCCCTTTTAAATGTAATTTATAACTGCTGCTTCAAAAATCATAAGGATGGATCTTATTCTGAGCAAATGAATATTGTAAATATACTTGTCATACCTTGAATAAATGGGTACCTTTTTCTATAATGTCTTTGTGTCTCCTTACATGCAAATTTTAGGTGTTTTGACAAGTTTTTCCTTTCCAAAGGTTAATGAGTATGCTTTGTTACTGCCTTGCTGTCTTACACTGATGTTACTTGCATAGTAAATAGTCTGATTAATCTTAAATAGAAAGGTTGCCTCTTACAATAAATTTTCTCTTACATAAGCATCCCCCTCTTTCTTCTTTAGGCATCTACCTATACATAAGATGTTACTTGTTTTTAAATCAAGGGGTAATCCACATGTAAATGCCTGACAAATAGGATGTTCTCAACTGCAGTATTACCCACGAAAGCCTTTCTTCTGCTTTGTTTCTTGTTAAATTTCAGTACTGCAGTCAGAATCTGTTTATTCAGGCAGGAGCAACAACTTGGAGGCATGTTCTCAGCTGGTTGTTGACATTCTATTTTCAAACATCACAACAAAAGGGAAATCACAATTAGGTGAGAAATGCTTTATATGTTAAACTACCCTACCCTCCTCACATAGGAAGAGAAGAAATAGTTTTGGAGGAAGAAAAGCACCAGTCTAGCACTTAGAGCAGGTCCTGGTCCTTGTGCTTTCTGTTTGTCATGGATATGAGCATTACTTCTCTATATCCTAGAGAGAGTGACCTGATAAGGAGGCTCACTCTTCTGTGGTAATGTGCAAGCTTACAGTGGGCTGTTGTTTATTTTCAGAGAGAGTAGGAAAACACCAAAGGAGGCATTTTAATTTGTTGAGGTGTTACATTGGTTCTGTGTGTTAGTTCATGCCTTAAAAAACTTATTTTGACTGAAGTTCCAGCCTCCCAATTTTACCAGAGTTGTTTCTATCCTAAGAATTCTAAAGAGTTAATGTCTTCTGATTTAAAAGGAGGAAAAAAAAAATCACAGCTACGCCTAGTTATGTTTGTTAAACTGTGAGAGACATAATGTTAATCTGTGTATAGTTCATGGCTAGTTACTTTCAGGGAACAGTTGCCATTTATTAACCAAGAATACTTTGCCGTTCTTATTGCATACAATATGGTACCACTATTTTCAGAGCCAGTGTCACAAAAGTTATTTTAAAAAGCATCTCCTCTGCAGTAGGCATTACAGGCAAGGCTTTATTGAATTGCTGTTTCCTTGCCAGGTTTAAATGTACAGACTTCTAGCTGCTGCCCCTCTGGTTTGCTTGATTACAAAGCTGGAAAGTGAAGTCTACTTCCCTAAACTGACTCTATCCTGTATGTCCCCCTGCCATCTTCCTTGGATAACGTCACCAAATCTTTGTCTCCATCTCTCTGCTGTGTCCTGGCTTCCTTTGACTGTTAACTTCTACAGTTCAGGTTGCTCTTACCAGCTCTGACAGCACTAGCATGCCCTTTCAAGACTAATCCATCAGAATTTGGCTTTTGTGTTCCCTATTTGTTCTCAGTTTTACACCTATAGTATTGGTCTTGGTATATTAAAGCATCTTTTAGAAGACTTGTTTAGTCCAGCAAAGAGATTCTGCAGCTGCTGTAATCCCTCTTCCAAGCCAATTTCAGCACATTTTTATATGCTTAAGCATCCTCTTCAACTATGTGACAATTTGCAGAAAAAATTACAGGACTTGATGTGGAGTAATTTGGTGTGCGATTCATGATCTCAAAGGAGGTATTTGTTAAAAGATCTTGAGAAATATCCCCCAAATCCCTTTGTGTGTTTACACTGATCGTTTAGCGTGTGATTTACCTGCATGCCTGGAGGTTTGTTGACTGAAGGCCGTGTACCTGCCAGCAGGTAGCAGGGCCACCAGGGGGTGCTACGAGGAAGAGAACAGCCGGGGAGCCACGTGTTGAAAATTTTCAGTTGCTTTGCTGCGCACTTGTGTGGAATCATCTTAAATTCTAAATTTAGACTGGGGAGCTGCGTTGGGGTTTTATACTGTCAAATGAGTGTTGAACTTTTTGCAGAGAGCCGCTGGCTCTGAAATGCTTTGAGCTGGCCTGGATCAGAGCTGGCAGTACTTGAAGTAGTCAGGTTGGAATTTGGGGATTGGCACCTTTCCACCTGCAACAATGTTGTTGCCTCACTGTCTCCTTTTCACTAGTCAATCAAAAACACTTCCCTAAAAAGGTCAAAGAGTGGGTTGCTTTTGATGGAAACTCAGGATTCATGTGGCCCAGGTGATGAAGCACTAGGTGGAGTCACCTGAGGTGGGCTCTGATCACCTGCATGACCCACAGCTGCTGCCTCCAGTAGCAACTAACCTCATTTAAAAAGTCCCTTGGAGGCTTTGGTTCAGCAGTTGTGTGGATGTTTTCTGATGCAGGTGCTGGCCCTAATCAGCAGTGCTGTGTGGCAGGCTGCTGGAAGCTTCCAGAAGCTTCTGGAAGCAGCTTACAGAGAGGGGCCCTGTGCTGCCACCATGGCTGCTGGTGAGGGGGCTGTGAGGAGGCGAGAGGTGAACTGCTAGGGAACTAGCTGGAAGAAACTTTGGAAACAAACTGTTCTTGAATAATTCCTAGGCTGTAATGTTTTTCTTGCCTCTTTGGACAGAAACAAATGACACGTTCACAAAGTGCTTATTGTGCAAAAAAAAAAAAGTGTAAAAGTTTCACTGAATGGATGGAAATGAAAGAGCAGGAGATGTGTTCATTCCCAGTTCCAATTACCTTTGCACATATGCACATTTCCCCTTCAGCCTTTTTCTAAGTGTTTTTGTGCTTGTCAGGTGTTCTGTTGCTGTGTTTCCCTTCATCTTTCACGACTTCCTTAATGTTTCTTTCTCAGAGTGTAATTATGTGATCTGTACTCCTCTATGGTGATGCCAGTTAAAACACTTTCCACCCCTTAGCGTGTACAACAATTACTTCCTACTCTCATGCTTTTGGGGGGGCATTTTTAAACCCAGCTCATTCCAGCAGTCAGCTTTACAGCACAGCCCACACACAGTTAAGTTGGTGCATCTGAGGAGGTGGCAAAATGGCACAGGGATAGATGTGAGGAAATGAGCAGCAGGGAAAGGTGCTACTACAGAAAGATCTTAGTTCTCTGAACATTATGTCTACTGAGACCTGACAACTAAAGTCAAGCCTCTCTTCTGACAGGTGAGATGAGTTTATGACTGAGAGAGCCTCCTGTGCCTTCATCTTTCCATTTCTACAATAAATAAATAAATAAATAAAAATAAATAAAAAATCTTAACCTTTTTTTCCCCTTTTACAAAATGGATACAAGTCATTGCAGCCATGAGTTTCTATGTGTAAGGTTTATTATTTTGGCTTCTCCCATTAATTTGTTGTTGTCCCAAATAATGAAGTCCTAAACAATCTGTCCTTCTCTGAAATATTTTAACAAACGACAAATTCCTACCCTAATATTTTGAGTGTATAAACACACACGTTACATGTGTGTGCACACAAAATCTATGTAATAGACAGTTGTTTTCTATTAGGAAACTTCTACAACACTGACCTTATTCTCATCCAGAGGTTTCTCCTTCACTTACATCAGAATTTGGATAGCTTTCCAGAACTGTATTTCCAGTCCTGCAAGGCAGCTTTACTGAAATATTTTCCTACAGTTACATTCTTACTTTTGAGCAGATTTGGTTTTGTGACTGAAACCAGTCACAGATAATTTTCCTGACAAATATTTTAGAAGTTCTTATATTACATCCTGTCCCCCCCCCCCAAAAAAAAAAAAAAAAAAAAAATTAAAAACCATAGAAGATCAAAATCAAATTGAAACACTGATTTGTTAAAATTATACCTCCTTTTTATTGGATAAGGATTGCTTTCCACATGCTTTACCACAGAAAGTTTTCAAGTCTTTTGTTCTCATTCCAGTTCAGAAGGAAAAAAATTCTCAGGATCACAGTTTTCTGTTAAATAGAAAACCCGGTTTCTACCTACCTTCACCCTATCCTTTTTATGCAGACCAGTGTTACAAAATGAAACCTTTGAGAGTGTGTCAAACTATGGTTTTCTTCCCTTCATCCTTCATAGAATTATGCAATTATACAAGGTACCTCTTTCAAAATTCACCATTTGGTTTTATAGAGTTTTTTTTTTTTGTTTTTTTTTTTTTTCCTGGACATTAGTTCCTCATATTTCTGTGGCTTAAATGAGAGTTTATTCAGTTCTGGCTTGAATACTCTGCATGAGTGAAACCCCTTCAGTCATCTGCAAAAATTCTGCTCATGAGCCCACAGCAAAGAGAACAAATGCTGTGTTCATCTGCACACCAAAAAAATGAATGGAACATGCTTAATTGCAGAGATTTGTGGCTGTTCTACAAACCTAATCTGCCCCTAGGGCTCCAGGTGTTGCAGCTCATATTTGCCTTGTGGATCTCTAGAACTTCTGGTAACTCTTTGGAGTCAAAGTGTTTAAATTACCAAATTCTCTCATAGCTGTTAAAAACATACTCATTAGAACTTTAGAAGTTGACATGTGCTGTCATGTGTTCACAGAATGCTTTGTATTAAGGAAAAATCTATCACAGAAATGAATAATGTCCTCTTTTATGAAAATAAAATATTGAGAAAGCAGAAAAATTATGTTCTTATTGATGGATCAATACAGTTAACTAAATATGTACAGGTAAAGAAAGATAAAGCTGTGAGCATCCATTGCATTATAACTTCTGGAGTGTTACATAAGGAACTGTAATTAGATTGAGGTAATACATGACAATACTGCAAAAATAGGTCTGTATCATAGAATCACAAAATGGTTTGGGTTGGAAGGGACCCTTAAGGATCATCTAGTTCCAATCCCCCTGCCATGGGCAGGGACACCTCCCTTTTCCTGCTGGCCATGCTGCCTTTCACAGAATCACAGAATCATCTAGGTTGGAAGAGACCTCCAAGATCACGTAGTCCAACCTCTGACCTAACACTAACGAGTCCTCCACTAAGACATATCCCTAAGCTCTACACCTAAACATCTTTTAAAGACCTCCAGGGATGGTGACTCAACCACTTCCCTGGGCAGCCCATTCCAATGCCTAACAACTCTTTCAGTAAAGAAGATTTTTCTAATATCCAACCTAAACCTCCCCTGGTGCAACTTTAGCCCATTTCCCCTCGTCCTATCACCAGGCACATGGAAGAATAGACCAATGCCCACCTCGCTACAGCCTCCTTTAAGGTACATGTAGAGAGCGATAAGGTTGCCCCTAAGCCTCCTCCAGACTGAACAACCCCAGCTCCCTCAGCCGCTCCTCATAAGACTTGTTCTCCAGACCCCTCATCAGCTTTGTTGCCCTTCTCTGGACTCTCTCGAGCACCTCCATGTCCTTCTTGTAGCGAGGGGCCCAAAACTGAACACAGTACTTGAGGTGTGGCCTCACCAGAGCCGAGTATAGGGGGACAATCACTTCCCTAGACCTGCTGGCCACACTGCTTCTGATACAAGCCAGGATGCTGTTGGCCTTCTTGGCCACCTGAGCACACTGCTGGCTCATATTCAGCTGACTGTCAACCAATACTCCCAGGTCCTTCTCTGCCAGACAGCTTTCCAGCCACTCATCTCCCAGCCTGTAGCTCTGCTTGGGGTTGTTGAGACTCTTGGGATTGTTGTGCCCTGCTTTGATGCAGCCCAGGATACAGCTGACTTTCTGGTCTGCAAGCGCACATTACCAGCTCACATCAAGCTTCTCATCAGCCAACACTCTCAGGTCCTTCTCCTCAGAGCTGTTCTCCATCCGTTCTCCACCCAGCATGTATTTGTGCTTAGGATTGCCCCAGCCCAGACGCAGGACCTTGCACTTGGCCTTGTTGAGCCTTATGATGTTCACACAGGCCCACTTCTCCTCCTCCTTCAGGAGTCTCTCCTCCTCCACCAAAACAGAGTCTGCAACTGAGAAAATGATATGGAAAAGGAGGCAAATAGAAGAGAGACAAGGTTTGCTGATGAGACTAAATCCTTCAGGGTATGGTGTTAAATAATTCAACAAAACTAGAACTATCTGCAAAGAGTTGCAGAAGGGCTATGAAACTGAGTTGTCAAAATGACATAGAATAATGTTGGTAAGTATAAAAGGATGCAAGTGGAAAAAAAAAAAAAAAAGAAACATTGGTGAGTTGTGAATAGTTGTGAATGACCCATTATCTTTCAGGAGACAGAACATCTGGATTATAATGACAAGAAACAGAGAAAAAAAAGAAAATGAGAAGTAAACCTGTTTATCTGCATTTTGAGTGTTTTCTGTAGTTCATGTGCCCATCTTAAGAGCGATCAAAGGTATGTAACTGCTCTTGTATTAAGACTAAAAAGATTGGGACAATTTATCTGGAAAAGGCCATGGCTGACATTGGATTCAAGAGTAGCCTATAAAATCACAAATGACATAAAGGAGATGAATATTTTCATCTTCACTTCTGTTTACAGTATTTCTCACAATATCAGAAGAAGGGAGGATCATGTGAAATTTTCAAGTGTCTAGTTGAAAACAAAAAAAATGGGGTATTTTTTCCACAAAAACAAACAAACAAACAAAAAAAGAGCTGAATTGTGGAACCTGTTAACATGAGATCTTGTAGACGCCAAAATGTGCATGGATTCAAATAACAATTAGATAAATCAGTAGGATAAAAATCCATGCACTTCTGTTAAGCCTGCAGAATCCATCCTTCAGGAAATTGCTGTGGCACAAACTCCCTGAGGCTACAAGAGCATGTCAGGGAAATGCCTCTGCATGCTTTTTCTGTTCTTGTACTCCTTTGTAGGCATGGGTACTATACATGTACAATGTCAGAGACAGGTTATTGGATCAAATGTGCCTTTGACCTGCCACAGTATGGTTGTTCTTGTGTTGTGTTTGTAATGTGAAGACAATTTATCGTGAATGGATTGAATTGCTTACATGAGCACTGAACAGCAGTTCACTGATGATAAATTGCATCTGTCTGATGCTTCTTTGCTGCTACCTTCTGCCTTCCATTTTTTGATCCATCTTTCTTCTCTCCTAAATAGCCACTAAAACATCATTGTTTCCATGAACTTTCGTTTTGGGTAGCATCATTTACCTGTATTTCTTTGGAATCCAAATTTTTGTAACTCCCTTAAATAGTACTTTCTTGCCTGGCCAGAGTGACAGGTGTGGAGACCTACTTTGTTTTTTATAACTAATCTCCAGCACTGTGCAAGTGAGAGTAATTCAGGTAGACCATGCAAGGCAGAACCTGATGCTTTTGTAAGTTGAGTTGAAGTGAAACAGCTTTCAACAACTACTCTTAAGCAGAGAAGGGGAAAACATTCATGAAAACAGTAATAAAGGAAGAAAAGCAGCTGAGGCAGCTGGGATTGTTTAGCTTGGAGAAAAGAAGGTTCAGGGTAGACCTAATTGTACTTTACAATTACCTTAATGGAGGTTGTAGCAAGGTGGGAATGGGGCTGTTCTCCCAAGTGATAAGACAAGAGAAAATGGTCTCCAGTTGTGCCAGGGGAGGTTTAGGTTGAATATTAGAAGATATTTCTTTACTGAAAAGGTTGTGTGGCACTGGTACAGGCTGCCCAGGGAAGTGGCTGAGTCACCATCCCTGGAGGTCTTCAAGAAACATGTAGACATAGAACTTAGTAACGTGGTTTAGCGGTGGACTTGTCAGTACTAGGTTAAAGGTTGGAGTGGATGATCTTAGAGGTTCTTTCCAACCCGAACGACTCTCTGGCTTAACTATGCGATTTGTCAAGATGAAAGTAAGCACTTTGTGAACATTACATTCTGATTACACTGGGGTTTTCTCTTAAGAAGAGTTCCCAGTTTTCCACTATGACTGCACAGTGTTGCCGGCAGGGCAGCAGCCTGGCTCTCGCCTGCACTGCTGGTTTCCTGCCAGGTGCCTGCACACAGAGATGGAGACCAGGTACCCCCCAGCTGCAGGGAGGAAGAGCAGTGGAGGTGCAGGCCATGCTGAAGTTCATGGCATTGCACCCAGGGCCCCATCCTGAACCAAGCAGCAAGCCCACCCGGCTCGAAACCAAAGGGGCCGTGTGGGCCCCTCCTGGGTTTCTCGCAGCAAGTTGTGGGTGGGGTGGTGGGCTTGGGGGTGAGCCTGTGAGGAGCTGGGGCTGGCTGACTGCCGAGGGGTGATCTGCGAGGTGCTGCCGTGTCAGGCAGCTGGGAGGCGAGGAGGAGGAGGAGGAAATGACTCAGAGGCTGCAAGCGGCGACTTTCGGAGGGTTCGTGCGGGCAGGGAGGAGGAGGAGGAAGGCGCGCCGGGGAGGACGCGTTGCTCAGCCCCAGCCTCCAGCCGCGGCGATTTGGAGACGTGCGGCCGGGAGGAGGGAGGGAAGGAGAGAAGGAGGGAAGGAGGGAGGCAAGGCGGGGCGGCCGCAGCCCCTCGCCCCTTTTCCCCGCGGCTGCCGGCGTGCGCGCCGCCCTCGCCCGCTGATGCAATCGGAGCCCGCAAGCGGCGGCAGCAGCAGCCCCGGAGGTGCCCGCGGGAGGATCGGGCGGCCCTGAGCCCGCAGCAGCAGCCGAGGGAGCGCAGGACAGGCGGCAGGCAGCCCGCACCGCCGCGGAGCAGGAGCACCCGCCCCGGCTGCCAGCATGCTCAAGGTAAGCGGAGCCCAAATCCCCTCGTCCATCCTTCCGGGGGATGCCGAGCAGCGGAGGGGCTTTGCCTTGGCAGACAAGGAAAACGGTAGCCGGCCGCTTTGTGTTTACGGATTTTGATGCTCTGGTTTGTTATTTAGGCTTGGCGAAGGAGCTTTCCGTCCCCGAGAGGTTTCTTGTTTGAGAAGCAGGATGTGTGTGATTCTGTCTCTTTCCATGTTGTTTCATTGCAGTCAGCATACGTGGAAAAGAAATAATGAGCGGGGAGGGAGAAGGGGGGAAGGGAAGGCATATAATTTCCTCTGGGGTTTTTCTTACAGTTTATTTGTAACATGGGACACTTAATGATTAAAAAGAAAAGAAACTGTCAAGGGTATGGTGTGCTGGTAGGCATCGTGCCTTTTTATGTCTGTGAGTTCGTTATAGGTCTTAGGTCTGCCATTGTACTTAAAATAGACTTTGGGTAAAACCCAGTAATGTACGTTTAGAGTTTCTGAGTAATTTCAGAAATAGCTTTAAGTAGTGAAAGAGGAGTTGCTGGTGGTGAACGCTAACATGAGAGACGAGCATCTGTGGGAACTACCCTTTTACAAGTCATGTTTATGTTCTGCTTAGTGAGGCTGATCTGAGGATTAAAATGAAGTCTTTGCTTGTCAAGACAAAGGGCATGGAGGTAGCAGGGGTGCTTTTCAATTAGATTGAGGGAACATCACAGCAACTTTATACCCTGCGGAACAGTTTCTCTCAGAAAAATACTTGGGTTTTGAAGGTCGGTGCAGGGCTGACTGTGAACTTCACAGCTGCAGCCTGATGCCGAAGTTAACAGCTGAGAAATACAAGACTGAGTTATCTGCTGTCCTTGGTTAACTGTAACAGATGGAATAGGGGCACAACAGGTATGTGCCTGGCAGGTGTCTCCTCAGCTTCTCTGCGCTGCTGATAGCAAGCATTGCTCTCATCCCACTTGGGGTCTTGCCACCACTGCTCATTCCTGGGTGGGCACCAGTGGTGCAGTGCTACTGGTGATGGTGGGTCTGGAACAGGCAAGGGCTTTGGAGGGGCCTCACGAGGCCCTGGTGAGTCCCACTGGAAGTTTCTGCAGCTGGGGAGAGCGGCAGACCAATCCCAGTAGAAAGCTGATCTGAAACAGCTCGGGAAAAATACCACGCAGCTTCCCCCAGGGAGAGTGTTTTGGGACAAAATGCAAGTGTGTCAAGGAGTGATACAGACTCCCACATTTCATGCTTCTTTTGTTCAATCTGTTGTGTACCTAGGAAAAAGGGCTTGATCTCCCGAGGTGTTATCCAGTACCCGACAGTAATGCTATGGCAAGCCCCAGTGGAAAACAAGTAGCAAGGCAAACTATAGACATGCTTGCTTGTTCGAAGCAGCACTGATTTCTCAGTGGATTCTTCTCAACTGCATGAAACCTGACTTTACTTAGTATTTTAACTGTAGAAAAGACAGTGTGAAGCAATAGTCGCAGCAGTAGAAGATCTGTGCACTCTTGTCACCCTCATGTGGTGTAGCCTTGGGCAAGTCGGTTCTGTCTGAGCCCTTTACCCTTTATTTGCCTCATCTATTCAGACTGTAAGCTCTTCAGGGTTATGGCTGTCACTATGTATTTGTGCATGTATCAAAGATGCAGAAAATTACCAATATACTCCTGCAAAAAAAACAGTAACTTCATAAAGGTATCAGTAAACAACAGCATTATTACAGCCTTGTATCCTTTCATCTCCCCATTCACCATTTCTTGCTTTTAGTCCCAATCTTTCCTTTCCCCTTGAACCATTTCCACCCTCAGCCCTCTCTTTCTGGCCTGTTTGAAGGAATTTTATGTATAAGAAATGAATTGTGCCGCTGGTTTCTGCAGTCCTGCCTTGTCTACCTATTGCACTGATTGTTACTGACAGGCCCAGCTCTCCTAGCGGTGTGTGATCTAGTGGATGTTCTGACTTTTTCCTGTGGAAAGCGAGTATTGAAATCTGCCACAAAGTCATAGGCAAAAAAAGAAGATTACAAAATCGGGAAGTAGCTTTAACACAATTGACATCTTGCTAAACCAGCCAATAGGATATACTTATCCTTGGTTTAATTCAATAGGTGAAAATAATTCAAGTGGAATTTACTAGAGATGAATTTATCCCTTGAAGGCCAATGCTAGGAAAGGAGATAAATCAGTTCGTTAATTGCGTAAGCACTCAGTTTGTACTGGAGGAGTCCAGCCATTTTAAAAACAATTTATTCAAGCTGAACATGCTACAGAATCAGAACAGACGTTATTTCTGTAACTCCCTTTTGTTATGCTGCTTGCTTAAATGAATGATCATAACCAAATGTATAGCAAACTGCAGCTTATTAGTAGGCTTGAAGTCAGGACCTTCAGTGCTGATGGAATGAAGGAGCTAAGGGGTTAACTGCTCACAAAATTTGCACAGTTTGCCTTCTTAGGCTATGTGCCTGGGGACTGGCACCTTTATGTCACTTCAGTGACATGTGTACTCTGCAATGTTAGATTGCCTCGTCAGGGACTATGGGCTTAAACCACTCAATACTGATGGTGGCATCTGACAGTAAATCGTGGCTGCCCAACTGCCATGATGGCTTCAATGCAGGGATTGAATGCATGACCTTTGCCTTGAGTACCTAAATCCTGGTGATCCTTGGGTACAGATCAGAGTAGTACCTGACCGTAATTCATTATTGATAGTCGCTCGCATGCCTGCGACTCAATACTTCCACTTTTTACATTAGCATTAAATGGATGGGTGGTCCCATTTACCTTGGAAACAATTTTATTACTTTATGACTTTATCCATTAAAGGGACAGTCAATATTATCTCATAAAATAGAGCACCTGTTGTAGAAGGGCAATTTAGCAAATATTAACATATGCTATTGCAAATGAAAAAACAGTGTTATGCTTATGGAAAAGCCTAATGTTTCCCTTTCATGTGTGTATTAAATGATCCAAAAGAGTTGATTTCAATTGTTCGATTCATGTTATCTTTAAAACAATCAAGAAGTTCTACCCATATGGCCTGTGCATCTTGGCCCATATCTTATTATTGTTTCTACAAACTAATGTCATAATAACCTGCAACAGAGTTACTCGTTTACTTTTCTTCCCTTGAGGTCTGCCGTTTGTTCCAAGCTTTATTTTAGGGAACACCTGAAGAGCACCATATGACTTCTTAGCAGTTACACAGCTATTGCTAATTCAGTTTGCCTATTAGAGCATTTTGTACACCACTTGATAAAAGCACACATTGTAAGCACAGAAAACAGATTGTTTTCCCTGGTAAATGAGTAGAGCTTAATTCATCAAGGTGCTGATTTTACTCATTTCCACTAGCGTTCAGAGAGATCAGTGCCACATGAGCCATGTCCACTTGTTTAATTTTTAGATTGTTGTCTTAGTTTCATCACTTCTGTAATAAATGCTTGAATTTGGATTATCCTTACCAAGAATTAACTTTCTTAAACTTGGGCATCAAGGAACTGAGAGAACTGGACTTCTTCAGAAGAGGAGGCTTTGGGGGGACCTAATAACAGCCTTCCAAAATCTCAATGAAAATCAAGGAGACAGGTGCAGGCTCAGCAATGATATATGGCAGGAGGAATAGAGACTCCAGCATAAACTGAAACAGAAGAATCTCAGACTGGATATGAGGAATGACAGTCAGGCAGTGGGATGGGTTGCTGATGGAATCTCTATGGTCTCTTTCCCTGTGGGCTTTCAAGACCCAAATGGATATAGCCCTGAGAAACCTGGTCCGAGCTTAGAGCTGACACCATTTTTAACAGGAGGTTGGGCTAGAGACCTCTACAGCTTGGGTCTTTCTGTGATCCTTGACTTTGCAGTGAGTTCCCCAGTAGAAAAGCTTCTGAACTGAGATAAATTTTTAATTTGGTCTTAGTCTTTGACATAGTAGTGCAGATTGGTACATGTCTGTTGAGGACTTGCTAGCCTTTTAACAGTCTGCAAAGATAGTTCTCAGAGTCACGACACTAGACAGATTTCTTTTTGAAAGATCACTTCTTTATCATGTTGATGTGGTAGTAATACCTTGTTCTTCTCTAGTGTCTCCCCCCCCCCAAAAAAAAAAAAAAAAGATTGAACAGTAATGTTGGCAAGTCTTTTGACAAGTATGTTACTTTATTTGGGGCTTTTTTTTTTTTTTTTTCCTTCCAGGAGTCTTATCATTTTAATTGCGTCATTAGGATCCATGGTAGAGTTTATTAATGGTCTGTCAGTGAAGAAGACTGTACCTCTCCCCTATACTCACAACATCTTCCCCTGAAGTAGCATACTTTTTTTCCCCATTTGCATTAGAGTGCTAACGTAGTACTTTTTCTCTACAAGCAGAATAAGTTCTGAATTTTTTTTTCTTACAATGTATTTTAAAAATAATTCTTTAAACAAGGACCATTGTACTAGTAGGAACTGGCCATAGGAAGGGAAGAGGTATGTCATAATTTCCAGTAGCATACAGTGAGTGACTACACAGGCACAATTTCTGCTACAGCTGTACAGATGCATGCAAACAGAAAAAAAATTACACTGTATTCACATGCTTATATATTTGAGGCACTTGTCTGCCACAAGCTTTCTAAACAAATAGATATGCCAGTAACCTATTTATATGTACATGAGAACTAAATTGCAGACTCTGCCTTAAACTGGATTAACTGTCTTTAGATAGAGAAGTGCAGTTTGGGAGACAAACAAAAGTAGCTTTCACATGCTGGGAAGTGTCTTATTTCTGTAACCATAAGGGAAGTCCATTTGGTTCTTCAGCTTTATTGGGTTCAGTTCACTTGTTCTTCTTTCCATATCCTTCTAACTTTTTCTAAATATGTGCTTGTTTCTAAATCTGATCCTGTGCTATGTCCCAATCCATTCTATGGCCATGGAATAAAAGACAACTTCTGTAGCCAACGCTTTTTTAAATTGACAAGGGTCTGTACCATTAGAGGATTTAAACATTTACAGGTTGATTCTCTTCTTGAAGCCATCAGTAACATCAGCATTCATTTCTGGTTCTCCAGTAACCTGGAAATGCTGCATTTATAAATGTTTCTTTTTGGATCTTCTTTTAAGTGGTTCTTCTGTAGCCAGCATTTTTTATTTTTTTAAATTTTTGTCCTGTCAGTTAGCCAAAATACTTATTGTGACACATATATAAAGTTCATGTTCTGTCCTGCCATTCCCAGGTGAACTGGATTCCAACAGGACAAATCAGATCCAGTTCTAAAGTATTTTAAGATGTTTACTAGCTTCATTAATTCAGAAACGATGGGGACATTCTAGTCAAGAGCATTAATATTCATGTGGGTTGAAGCTGGACAAAATCCTTGGTTCATGGGGGGTGTTATAAGTAAGTCATTTATCAATGTAGATTGAGTAGAGTAGGGCTGGTTGATTATTGATACAACCTTGAATCATGAGAGAACAAGTCTGCATTAACTGCAATAGGTCTGTTTATTATCTTTGACATATTACAAAATGGGACTAGTACTAAAGTTATAATTTTTCTAAGAGAGACTGTATCGCTCTTAACTTGTGATGACCTTTTACCGTGCTGTAATTTTGGCAGAGGTGGTTGCTTTGTGTGCTTAATGTGAGCTTAATGCTGCTACTTCTACAAATACCTCATCTGTGACCATACTTTTTCAAGGACGCTTTTAATGTGCTGAGTGTTATTTTGCTCTTGAGTTCCCTTGGCAGAATCCAGTTTGCTCTGGGCACTGTCAAAAAATAATGAGTGATTTCAGATGAAGTACTTGCTTACAGTGACTTTAGAAAGGACATGTAGGGTAACTTTCATGCTAAAGCATTACAGTGAAAATTTTGGAGTGTTATGATGCCTGTTTTTTCCAATCTTAGTGTCGTTACACAGCTGAATATACGGTAAGTAGGTGGAGTATCTAGCTTTGTCACTAGCCTAGTAGACTTTACCTCTTTTGAGCAGATGTCATCAGTAAAAACACTTTTTTTTTGTGGCTGCTATCTTGATTTGTGTTTCTTGTCTTATATTTTTCCACACTCGAGGAAGTGATGTTTGATAGAAATGTTGTAGTTGTTCTTTTTGTGGGTTGTTGGTAAGCTCCATGTGACCATTTACATTTCCTTGGTGTGGTAGGTTATGCTTACTACCTCTTACTAAATTCATCAAGACTGTAAAACAAGAGGAGTTCCTAGCATATTCTAAACTGGATGTCTATCACACAAACATGTGCCTTCTCTGCAGCTTGCTGTTAATTCAAATAAGAAAGCAAGCATTGACATAGGTGCTGTCTTTAACCATGTTCCCAGAACTTTCTTTGCAGGTTATCTCTGTTCCTCGTTCCCTTTACACCAAAAGAAAGGCTTCAACTTCCATTCTACTTTGTTGAATTGAGTCCAGTTAATTAAGTCAGTGTTTGAACGCACAGCAAAGGACACGTCACAAGGATATAGTCCAGGCATTGCTTACAGCCAGGAAGAAATCTCCCATTACTTCAGACCAATTATGCCAAGTTGAAAACCCACCAGAGCTAGTATAGACAGGATCTCGGCAGCCATCACCTCTGTGCTGTTATACAAGAAGCTTGCATAGAGCACAGCTGCGTGTGGGAGTGCACAGCCAAAACCACATCAATAATTTCCACTTGTTCTCCCTTGAGAAGAACTGTAATGGATGTGATGAGTTTGTCTGCATAAGGAAGAGGAGCTGTAGATTCAGTTCCTGGAGAGCTGTGCACGCCCTGTGCTGGCATCTGTCAGCCTCCCAAGAAATTCTCTGAAGCAACAGCCAACACGTGTGAAGTGTGCTGACGGGACAAGCCATGTCTAAATTTCCTGTCTGTATACGAGAGATTTATATCTGTCTTCACTTAGGTGTTGTGACTGTAGACAGGATAAATTTTTAAGGCTTTCAGGTATTATGATGAGAAGATTTGTTTAAAGATTATAAGTAATGGTGATCTCAGTTCTTTGTCTGGAACAAGGAGTGTAAAATGACTGCAAGCATCATAGAGACTAGTCCACCATCAGAACTCAAGAAAAAACACAGTATTTGCAACACCTTGAGCCAAAGCTTTGTTTGTTTGTTTGTTTGTTTTGGGGGGGATGGGGGGGGGGGTGCAGGAAGGGGAGGGGAGGAAGGGGAAGGTGAGGAGAGTGATTTCTACCCTGGCTTTTGTCATGCATCTCAAGATACCTACTAGATCACTCAATTCATTGCAAGCTTTGAAAGCTGAAGCCATAGTCTTCCTGCAGCATGGTGGCCAGGCATCTAGGCAGAACATATATCTAGGTGTGCTCGGTTCTGCCTGCAAGCAAAAAACAGGGACTCTGCTCAGCTGTTTGAAAAGACCAATGTAGCTAAAGAGGCACGTTAATACCAAATTCTTTTCTGAATAGACTGATGGAGTGTACTTGTGGTATTGAGCCCATTCAGATCCCAGGTTAGATAGCTGCTGCCATGCTTTATCAGCTTCATCTGTTGGATACATAACAGCTAAACAAACTGCTTGGGGAACAGGGAACAGGCTATAACTGCACCAAAAGCCTCACGCAATTCAGAAAGTCATGCTTCTCATGCTTTTGCACCACTGGTATTTGATACTCAGTGATGAATTAAATAGGCTGTGCAAAGTTATCAGGGTTAAATATGATAACAAGCCAGCATACGTCTGTCCTTTACAGACCAGCAATCATGTGCACTGTTGCATAATGTTTTATTGTACTTAGTGTTACTCGAAAGCCAGCTGTGTAAGTTACTGTTTTATTATTTCTAGTGGGAGTTTATGCAGGACTTCTGGGGGCAAAAAGTAACATGAAAAGCTTTTTATTATTTCCCCAGAGCTTCTGTTTTCAGTGTGTGATTCATCATTGCTCAGTGTCTTATGTAAACCTTTATTCCAGTGGAAAACGGACTTAAATGGGACATGGTCTAAGCACTCTGAGAATAGCTACAAATGACCCCTTATACAGGCCACTGATTCAGGCCTGACCCTGTATTTGGTGCGACTGTAGTTATAAGCAAGACTGGAAACAGGAGTAGGACCTTATATACAGGATTTCATCTGCTAGTTTTTTTCCTTAAGCATGTTAGTTCTCATCCTGAAATTCATCCCTTTATCTGCTGTGATTTTTGTTTTGTTTTGTTTTATTTTGTGTGTGTGCTGTTTTGTTTTTTCTCCTTAGAGTCTACAGTGATTTCTCTGCAAACTGCAGAAGCTGTGGTTTCCCCCAATGAATTGTCTACTTCCAGTTGTACACCCTCGGTAACTCTTCAGACAAAGATTTTGTTTGCTTTTGCTGTGTATGCATTCATCTTTTTCACATTACCATTTGATAATTATATCAAGCCAATCTCCTTGGTCATCAGCTGCAGGATCTCTGTGTACTTTCTACCATCTGAGAACTTAACAAATAAATTATAAGACATATTTTATGCATTTTTAAATTGATCTGTAATTGACCTGTATGGCTGTACCAACATACAAAATATGGACAATATAACTTATGCTGGATGACTGAGGAAAATAAGCAGAATAATTTTTATTGTGCTTAGGCCAACATTGTTAGTGTAACAATGTAGTTAAAAATGTATCCTGTAGCTCTGGTTAACATTGCTATTAAATCTTAAGACCTTAATTTAGTACTTTACATTATGGAATAGATGAGCAAAGGGGAAAAAACAGAGAAAAGGTAATGAGCACAAACTTCCTTGTGGTTAACAGCAAAGCCCTTTACAGTAGTAGGAGAGAGTATTAAATAGCATTTATGCTGTTTCCTGTCCCAGTGTGGTGTAAAGGATCTCATATTAATGAGAACAGGGCCTAAACACAATTAACCCATGATGACTTTCAGGATTATTGTTTATTTTGTTTGAGCATTAACCATATCATATAGTCATAAGACTCTGTCTGTTTAGAAAACAGGTGGGTGAATTTATAGGTCAACTAGATCCAGCTGGCTGCTTTAATGTTTTTCTTTATGCTGTTCTAGCAAACAATGCACTTATTAAAACCTAATTAATGCTAGAGTGGACAAACAAATCAACAAAAGAGGCACTCAAAGGCACTGTTCATAGGAGTTAGAGATGGAAGAGATCTATTAGGTCATCTGCCTGTTCTCCTAATAGTACAAGACTGTTTTCTTTTACCAGAAGGGAAGGGTCGGTGATCTGAGCAAGAGGATGAGGACAGAGAAAATGGCACCAGAGACTGACAGAGCAACAGGAGGTCACAGGGAGGAAAACCAATGTGAATGGAATGAGCAGTGGGCTTAGAAAGCATAGGAAAAATAGCAAAATAGGAAGTAGGACTGTATGGTTGTACAGGAAATGTATAAAGACAGATCTAACTGTTGAACAGAGATGTATGGCTGATTTATGTCCTCTATTGGATTAAAGTGACGGTAGGCTTTCAATGCTCTTCAAAAGGGAATGATCACCTTCCAGACTCCATGTTGCATATTTCAGAGCTCATCTTGTTAATTTTTTGGAAGAAAAACAAACAAACAAACTAAACAAACAACAAAAAAAAACCACCTTAAGCCTGAAGAAGAATAGATCCTTAGTTAGGTTCTGCTATCTAATCTGTGAGTTAATAGACTGTATTAATTTATGTGTTGATTTATTTTGTGTTTATGCTGAACTCATTTCTGCCCTCTAGCCTTACTGATAAACCAGTTTGTCAAGCATACATTTTTGGAGGTTTCAGAAATCATTATTCTTCACCTTGCCTTCCAGGTGAACTGATATAAACTTTCTTGTACAGTGGATTAGATGTTACTGAACTTATTCGGATATTAATTTAAACATTGAGTCAAAGAACTGGCACTTTTTCCTAGACGTGTTTCTCCCTAGAGTGCTGACAGCAGTGACTCTATATTGGCAACGTAGCCTGCATTTATTTAATCTTGTGACGCCATCTTAGTCTGCTTTTAGAGTTCTGATATAGCTATTAATGATACTAAATATGACTCTTGGACAGATTAACTGAATATTTCCACTGATTTATGATCATTGTTTTAAGGTTTTTCTAACCAATAAGTTGTGTTTATATATACAAAATAGTCTTTTATTTAAACATAATAAAAACAGTGATATTTGTTTCAAGAGGAGTATATTTTAGTTTGGTTAAGCTACTTAAATTTCTTTATATTAAACTAACTACTCAAGCCAAGAAATAAGTGTCTGTACTTGGGAGTGCTTTAATGATAATCTATTTCAATTCAATCTTACTTTATGCAGTGCAGCTGTCTTAGATAAATAAACTCTTGTATATTCTGACCTCTGGTGCTTTCACTCTGATGCAAAATCATAAAGACCATGATTAAATAAAGTGGAAGCTTTCTTTTTCAGATACGATAGTCACATTTTATTCTCCTTTATTGTATGCTGCTACTATGCTGCTTCTCTGTGTAATTAATGTTAATGCCAGCTCAAGGAATGGGTATGAAAGCAGTCATGGTAAGGTGATAACACCCAGCTAACAAGACATCAGTGCAGATAAGAGTATTCTTAAAGAAAAGGAAGCGCAGATATCAACACTCTTGATTCTTGGTGAACTAAGGAAAAAGCTAAGCACTGAAATTGCCCATGCTGAATTGTCCGTTGTTTTCTTGGCGCTGATGTGTGTATACATTGAGGTGTATCAGTGGAGTTGCTTGGTCCATGTTCTTTGAATACATCATTGAAGACCAGTGAGCTAATACACAGAATGCAGAGTGCTCTGACCCAACAAAAATATATGTCTAAGATCTCTGGTTTGATGAGTGGTTAGAAACACAATTTAAGAATTAATCTTCCTGCTCCTTCTGTTTTGTTGATCTTGAAAAGAGTAGATGTAAAAGAAGTTGTGAGAATAAGCTTTGTGATGGTAGTGTGTAGTAAGACATGCTATCATGTGAATAACCCAGTCTGATGAACTTACTTGGTGATGGTGGCATTGTAACACACACTGTGTATGCACATGTTCATATACACACAACACAAAGATGCTTTTAAAATATTTTTAGATCATGCAACTACTGCTATGACATCTGAAGTAGATATGTCTGGCTGTTAGGTTCTATGAATGAGCTTCCCAGGCTGTACAAGTCTTTTGTAATGGTCATTAAGTAAATGTCTTTTTAGTTGATATCAAAAATAGTGTTACTTGACTCAGTCCTACAGCACTATTAAGAATTTCTCTGTCAGACAGTGGGTCATTCTTTTTTTTTTTTTTTAAACTATGATCATTAATTTTTTATTTTTGTATTTATATTTTTCTGCAAAATCATTTTCTATGTGTTGTGGCTGTCAAATCATATAACATTTCCTAGAGGTAGTTGAAAACTGTTTTAAAAACATGGAAATATTCTATATGACTGTAGCAATACAGAGAATATGTGGCTTATGCGTACATTGCACTCTATTTTATATCTGGAACAGAAAGATAACTAATTTCTATGGTTTTGAATGAAGGAGTACCTGTCATCACATGCTTAATTTGGTTTGCCTATAGGCAGTACCATTGTATAAGTCATATATTAAACTTTTTTTTTTGCTAGATTCATAGATTTTAATAAATATTGTAATTTCATTATCCTCTTGTGTAAATCAGAGCATGAAATGTTCCTTAGACACTTAATTGCCAGAAGCAAGCATGGGGAAAAGCAGTAAGACACTGTTTTAGCTTGGAGAAATGTCTCAGAAAGGACTTCTTTTTTTAATTGAAAACTGTTTTTCATATGACTTCTGACTGAGATGAATGTTCCATTTCATCTTCACTGGGGCCTGAGGACTGCTGTAGGATAGTCTTGGTTTTCAGTTTCTCTGCATAGCAGGGTATGGGGTCACCTCCTTATTGGTATAAGGAACAACCATAGCTGAGTGTCTCTGGCTTCTTTGCATTCTTGTCCTTCATAAATAGCCAACTCCTGCCAACAAAGCACTGACTGCAATTCCTTTGTGTAGGCAGCAGCAGAATGGAGTTGGGTGTCTGGTGTTCCCTGATGCTACCAGTACTCTCACCAGAGCACTGGAGCTATTGGTAAAATTCTGGCTTAGTGTGGAGTAATCAGAGCTGTTTGCAGGCTGACTTGGGCACACTGATGACATTTACAGAGGTGTTTGCACAGAACTTGGTACTAAATGCCCCCAAATAATTTTATCAAAAAAGCTGAACTTGAATGACAAGTTCCTTTTTGTAATACTCAAATACTAGTAGCCCTGAGAACACTGTCTAAGAAAGAACTGAGTGTTAATGAAGATCAGCAGTGCATCAGTTCTGTGGGGGAGGTGAAACCAGAAAGATGGTGAAGGAGTTTGTAAAGCTGCAAATTTTGAGTTGTTTTGAAAAGCAGCCAATATAACCTCCTAGCTGAAACTGTGAACTCTATAGAAATAATTTGTAATCTATTTCTTTACTCCTGCCTTCCACTAGGGAAACTTTCTGTTCCCAAGTGGTGAGAAGAGTTATTAAACAACATAGAAAAAATAAGCGAGCACTTAAAAATAAGTGAGGCCAAAAATAAGAGGTAATCTTCAGTTTCTATTTCATAACAGGACCAGCCTACAGGATAATGGGATAGCTAAAGCCTAAGAAGAGCAGTTTGACAAAGGATCGGATAGAATATCCGATCTATCACTCTTTACAGAATAGATGAATCCCAAGTGAGAATGGAAACATTGATGCTGTCACTGTGTCTCAAAAGCTATCTAATGTGAGAGCACAGGAAGAACTAAGACATGAACTCTCAGAAGTCTTGGGAGTGTGTAGGCAGAATACAGGCCAATTTTTGTAGCAGAAAGTTCTTTCAGCTAAAGGATGAACAATCTGTCTGCATTAAAAAGGTGGATTTTCTGATTTGAAGAAAATCCAAGCAACAAAAGGACACCATAAAAGATGAGCATAACTAGATGCATGACGAAAGGGCAATAGTGAGGTTAATCGCAGATCATTATTTTTGCTACAAGGTGTCATGTCTGTAACAGAGTAACAGTCAGAATGTGTGCAAAGGCAGCAGGGAAAGCCAAGAAGCATTGATGGGAGCATCCTGATGCTAAAAGATGTTGAAAATTCTCACGTCTAAAAGAGTCTGAGGGCCAAATGAAGGAGGTAAATATTCAGATTTGAGGAAGCTCTAACAGTTGTGCAGGTGACAACTGTGAAGCATAAAATTTCCAAAAGTGCAGGTAAGTTACACACAGTGGTCCTTCACTTACTGGAAAGAGACTAATCCTTACAATAAAGCTTCTATCTTACATATCTTAGATTTTATTGTAATTATTTGATTGGAATTATGTACTAATGTGATGAGGAGGAAGTACTTTTATCCAACCAAGTTTATTGTGTTTAGTTTTGCAAACACCAAAGGATTTGTGATAATTATTATATCATTGAGCTCCTCTATAAAAATAAATGATAATTTATTCATTACCAGGTCTTTATTTTAGTTGCATTTCTCACATACAGGGACACTTAAAACACAATTCTAAACAAAAATTAATCTGGAGTGTAATATATCAGACTCTTTTCTCATACAGGCTCTATGGTAATGATAAAAAAATGTGCAATTTCAAAATTATCCAGTATTTTTTAGGGAAAACTATGGAATACTGTACTATTTAAAATTTACAAAGAACAGTTACACGTATCATAAAGAAAATGTTGCTAGGTCTGTGCTACAACTTATGAAGTTTTGCTTGTGTAATGCATCTTGATATTTTGGGCTTACAAGGGTTTTACAGACCTCACTCACTTCTGAGGAAACATTGACCCTGTGGCTCAAATGTATCTTTAGGATAGCATCAGTGTTTTAATGGATGCAGTTTTAAATCTACCATGCTATTAACAACAAAGGGCAAATTTATGCTTGGCACGTCTCTCTTGGCAAAGTTGGCACTAAACCAGGGAGTAATTTTCCCTATTGTATTTAACAACATGTTTCAGATTTAAAAGCCATGGAACCATTAAAATATGACTCCATCAATTAGAAAGCAATTGTGGTATGTCTTTCTAGTGCTCAGGGATTAACTCAATATAATCTCAGTGTGGTTAACAAAGGCAGTTAGCTACTTGCTTTAAACATATTTTATATCTCTAAAAAAGAATGACTACATGGAGAACAGGATTGGCCCCAATGGCATGTGCCCAAAAAATGAGCTGCTGACTTCACTGAGTTTAGTGGGAGCCTTGAACTGAATGACATGATCAAGCCCCTAAGGGACTGTTCCTGTAGGTGGTCCACACTTGAAATTCACTAAATTTTTGTATCTTCTTAGAGATGAAAGCAAAGATTAAACATCCAGCTTCTATCCTCTCTGCACTGATGTCAACAATTGCTCTAGGGCAACTTCATAAAGCAGAGATGAGAAGAAACTGAAGAATCATGACTATCTGTTCTATTTGCTCTTACCAATAGTTATTCTTAGGAAATCTGATTTTGCATACCGGATATTAGAGAAAAGCCACCCGTGGAGCTGGAGCTGCTGGAGAAATTTGTGCTTATATAGCTGGCAGCTACCATCCTGTCAGCTCTGCCTCCATCCTAATTCACTGCAGTGTGAATAAAAATCAGTTGGCTTAATTAGTTTTGTCTTGGTAATAAGTCCTGTCTTAGTAATTTGATCTCCTGTGATAAGATCACCTGCTTAGTGGGTTAAGGCAAGGCCATGGATGTAATTTTGGGGGGATTTTAAAGGCCTTTTATACTGTCCCTCACAGCATCGTTGTGAACGAGTTGTCCAACTGTGAGATAAACAGGGTCGTGCCATGCTGGGTGATGAACTAGCTTGATGGGAGAGCCCAAAGGGTTGTAGTCAACATTTCTAACAATAACCTGGATGCAGGTGTTGAATGCATCCTCAGCAAGTTTGCTGATGATGCTAAACTGGGAAGTGCTGTTGGCTCTCTGGAGGGACAAGAGGCATAGCAGAGGGCTCTAGATAGATGGGAGCACTGGGAAGTCAGCACTGGCATGAAGTTCAACAAAGGGAAATGCTGGAGTGATGGTGGGCACAGGCACAGCCTGGGAGAAGTGCGGCTGGGAGCAGCTCAGCAGAAGGGCCCTGGGGCTGCTGGTTGGCACCAGGCTCAGCATGAGCCAGCAGTGTTCCCTGGCAGCCAGGAGGGCAAACTGCATTTGGGGTGCATTGAACAGAGCACAGCCAGCCAGTCAAAAGAAGTGATTCTCCTGCTATATTTAGCATTGGTGCAGCATCACATTGAATATCATGTGCAGTTCGGGGCTCCTCAGTATGAAAATGACAGTAAGGTCCTCAGAAGCATCCAAAAAGAGGGCAACAAAGGTGGTGAAAGGGCTGGAAGGCATGTCCTTTGAGGACACTGGGTTGTCTGGTGTGGAGGGGAGAGGCCAAGAGGTGACCTCACTGCTCCCTGCAGCTCCCTGAGGAGGGGAGGCACAGAGGGAAGCACCAGTCTCTGCTCCCTGGGACCAAGGACAGGGCAAGGCACACAGGGATGGCCCAGAGCTGCACCAGAGGAGGGCCAGACAGGGCATTAGGAAAAATGTCTTTACTGTGAGGGTAGTCAAATGCTGGTACAGGCTTCCTACAGGGATGGTTGATTGCCCGAGCCCCTCAGTGTTCAAGAGGCATTTGCATAATGCACTTGGTAACATACTTTAATATTTGGGTGGCTCTGAAGAGGTCAGGCAGTTGGACCTGATGGTCTTTGCAGGTCCTTTCCCAACTGAACTATTCTAATCTAATTGACCTGCAGAAAAAGTATCTGTTATATACTGATGGTATTGTGGAGGTCTCCTGGGATTTTACTACTGAATTTGGAGGTGTATGAAGAATTACAGGGAAAGCAAGGACCTGTTTATACAGTGCTTTTTTCAGGCTGACCCTCAGTTTAAGTAATACTTCAGTTCTGCTGTAGTCTGATACAAAATGCTGTTGACCAGACTCTACCAAAAAGATTTGTTTTTCTGGAGAATCTCCCCTCTGCCCCAAGGCTTATGGCAAATGAAACACTTTTTTAAAAATATTGTTTTAATAGAAATTATGTTTGTACATTGTAAAGGGATTTGTGATTTTTTTTCCTTTAGTTGATAGGAAAGAGTCTGTAGTTGTGATTGCATGCCTTACTGTAGAGGGTTAGGAAAAAGAAAAGAGGAAGAGAAGGGCTAAAGCTGACACTTAGAAAAGGCAGGAGGGATGTTATTGCCTCCCTTGGCTGTTGGGGCAGAAAGGGAGGAAGTGAGATCTTCTGTGGCTAGGAGTTTGTTTTTAATTTTGCTGTTAGCAAGCCTGCTGTCCATTAACGGCTCAGTGATCACATTGTTTTCCCCCCACCTCTATTTGCCACGTTCCCAAGATCTGCAGAAAGGAAAAAGATCATGTTGTTTTGATTAAGGAGGCATTGGGGAGGCAAGGACAATCCCCAGACAAGAACTGTATATCTCGAAACAAGACACTGGAACTCATGATAAGGAAGCGGCAGACGGACAGAGAAACAAATGTAAGGACTATAAATCTCAAAACTGGACATTGGAATTAATTATAAAGATACAACAAATGGAAGAATTAGCAACAACCAGCACTTGCAATTAAGAAACATGCCAACTCAGCAGATTCCTGACCAAAGGTGAAAAGTACACTGTGAGGAAGACTCGGGGTCTTCCTCCCAGAGACCCCTGCCCACGTCCCAAAGACCCCTGCCCACAATTCTTGGAAGGCTCTACGCAGGCGCAAGGTGCCAAATGGCTAATTAGCATGAGAAGCGGGGGAAGGCGGGGATAGGTAATGAATATGTATAGGCGCTTGTAGAATATTGATAGATTGTATAAATTCAAGACTGCTTTCCGCTTTGGGTATTCACGATAGGTGGAGAGATCCCCCGTGCATCCAGCGCTGCAATAAAGAATATACCACTTAAAGGAATTTTGGCTTCGATCTTTGAATCAGTTTGCCTTGTGTGTGGGTCACGCTTTGCAGCCCGTGCAGCTTCAGCCCCACAGGACATGACGGCTGCTGCAGGCTTCAGCTGGCCAGTGCTCTCCACGACACTGCCACCCGCCCTTCACACAGCACTCCTCAGAGGGTGAGGGCTGCCCTGGATAAGGTCTTGCAGTCAGTCCGTGAGATGTCTGCCCCAAAAGGTTTTCTCTTTCTTTTAGGGGATTAAACCTCTGACCTGGGCCTTTCCTGCCTGGGGTGGGACTTCCCCGGCTCCTCTCAGGGCCTTTCTTTGGAGGGCTGAAAGCCCCTTGTCTGTCAGCCTCAGCAGCAACATCCCTTAGTGCCTCTGTCTTTCCCTCCCTGCTTCAGGCAGCCCCTTCGACCAGCCTGCTGTTCCCCCCATGCCCAGCCGTTTTCTGCCACATCTCAGCAGCTAGCTTGTCCTTTTGCCATCCCCTCCATCTCACCAGTCGTGCTGCCCTTTAGCCATTCTTCTAGCCATCCCCTTCGTGGCCTTCTAGCCATCCCCTTCACTGCTCCCAGGCATTAAAGATGCTGCTCAGAAACAAGAAACGCTGTCAGGCTGTATTTGTCTCCTTCCCTGCATGCAGTTGGGTGTAATATGCGTTTTCCTGGCCACTGGCAAGGAAGGTCTAGCCAGTGCAGGAGACTCCACAAAGGTGCTATCCTGATACTGTGAGAACTGGGAATTGTGGCTTTGGATAGATTGTTTGCACCTGTCCATGTTAGCCTTCTGATGACAAACAGAAAGATATCTAAAACCATCACTCCTTTTCTTATAGTCTGTCTGTCTTTCTTTCTTTCTTTCTGTGTTGTCAGTGGCAGAACTCTGAAGTTTCACATAGATAATTCAAAATACTTTGTTTATATATTTTTATTGATGGGCATTCCTTATCACTGCCTTATTTTAACAAAGGATTTACTAAAATCCTTTTTCTCTCTCTTCCATTCTGCTTAGTTACACTTCTCTGAGTTAAAGCAGAGGCAAATCACCTGGGGTGGATGTTTTAGTAGAGAAATTAGGATCTGATGAAATTGTGTAAAAACACAATGCATTTCAGTTTGGAATGCCCATACTGTTGTCCGTAGATTTATACCCTTCAGAGCAATAATCTAATATAAGATGTTGTCACTCCTACTGAAGTCCCGAAATAGTTACAAAAAATAACACAACTGAAGTGAAACTGAAAACCTAGAAGGTGGAAAATTATGCGAAGAAACTACAAAGAAAGGTCTTGCTGATATATTTACTGATGATGAAGTCTGAGTGATCATTCAGTTTAATCTGCCTCTAAAAGCATTAGCTGAATGTGTATTAACCTTTCTGGAACAAGTATTGAATTTGATTTTTATTCCTTCTAGGGCTGTCAGAACGAGTGTATGGCTGGAGGATGTTCAAGCGAAGCAACAAAGCATGTGACTGAATCTTTCAAGGTATGTTGTTTGCTAAAAGATGAGAATCTGGAGCATTTCAGTAGGTGGTGTCAGACAGCATCCTTATCAGGCATACTTAGCTACTGACAAGCTACTGCTTGAATTTCATAGTTGTGTAAGTTACATTTGATAAAAATGTTTTCAGTATGGAAATTAAGAAAGTTATAAGAGCTTTAATTTGTTACCATTTTAAGTACTAGCTAAAAGGTTAGGAGTCATTAAGAATAAATAATCTATTATAAGTGTTTTTTTAAACTTGTCTGCTTCAAAAGCAATATCAAAATTGATTTTTTTTCCACATTAAGGTTTGATTTTTGTTTTTGTTTGTTTTTGTTTGTTTGATTTTTGTTTTTCTCCAGACAAAGTCTATGTAACACTCTATACTTTTATTATTTGTTAAAATTTGGCATTGTAAATGGTGTTTAAAAGTAGTTTTTACCATCTGGTCTCAAAATTACAGAGCTAAGAATCTCAGAAGGACTCTAAAGCACACCACAGCTCTGGCATATTATCAGCACTCAATGAGCAAACAGCATTCTTCATTATCATAGTACTGAGCAGCTGCCAGGAACTGACATGAAATTGAATCCCTCTTATTTTTTTTCTTTAATCTTGTGCTTAAAACTGAGCTCAGTTAAGATACCACTTTTCTCCTCTGCCTCCTTACTGAATGAAGTGCTAGTAATAAGAGCTCATTTTAAACAGAATATGGACACAGATGTCAACTTCTAATTTTCTGCTGAAAACATAGAGACTATCAAAATGTAGTCCTTTGAGTTCTACCTTCTGTTCTCATTCCTTTTTATTTTCTGCCTCTCTGTTATACTTCTCTTGTATTTATTCCTTATGTCAAATATCTGTAATTTTTTCTTTCCCTCACTTTCTCTGCTTTGCAACCTTGAAAAAGCCTCATCTATCTTTTGCATATGTTTTTTAAAAAATTACCCCAAAACTGTTGACCTCACTTGTGCTTTTTCAGCAGTTCCTTTCCTGTTATTGCTGACTATTGTCAGCAGTACAGGAGACGAAATTATAATGATACACTTTGTAACCATCACGTTCTTCCTGAATTTCTCAGGCAGTGTCACGGTTGTGCAGTCTTCTGAATTATGCTTAAGTAGTTATTTCCCTTTTAGCTTCCAAGTTTTAACTATATATAGAAAATAAATGCTGCAGAAAATGTGTTGGCCTCCTTGATAAGATTTATTCTGATGCTGGTCCCTTTGAAAATAGCTAAAAATTCTTAAGAGCCCATGACTGCAGGATTTTACCATGTAACAACATGTAATTGATATTTTTTTCCCCAAATCTCAACCCCCTCCAGTTCTTCTCTTCCTTATTTCTTTGCTTTGTGTTCTTCTGGTAATTCTGCCCCAAATGATGTTTTAGGATGAATTTTCAGCCTGAAGATCTGTTTTGGAAAATGTTGATATATCCAGGCATGCATCCAGATTTGGAACTTCAAGATTTCACATGTATGGAGTGCAGAGTTTTGTGGAAACACCTTTAAGATATAGACAAGATAGATTTCAGTGGATTCATTCAGTAGAGTGTGCTAGTGTATTTAAAAACAAAAGTTGCTTTAAAGAAAAGAGAATCCTGTATAACTATACTTGTTGGCATAGTCCAGAAGGAGAGACAGAGTGGCAGCAATCTCTGGTAGTGTTTGGGTCATGGGTGAAGTAGGCATAAATTAAAGCAGACTTGAGACAGATTTAAATTATACTGTCAGTCAAATGGGTCCCTTACCAAAGCTCCAAATATTGAGTGGCACAAAACTGGATTTAATCCAGTTTCCTTTTTATCTGTACTTGCATATCAGCCAGCATGGCAAATCATTTTAGTGGAAAGTCTGAGTGAGGGGAAAGATATACTAGCAGGTGGGACAGATGGTCATAGAGGGAATAATGCTAGAAAAAACAGCTGGCCTAAGCTGAAGTCTAATTTGTAAGTCCATTCCTGCCTTATGGCTTTGTTTCTGAAGATTAGCTGCTGTCACCAGGAAAGAGGTACAGTTCTTCAGAAAATATTTTACCATGGGGCATGCGTGTGTATATGGAAGTTATGGTGGGGATACTGCAACTGATTACAATGTCGTGTATAATTACTTGCAGTCTCTTTAGCTTCATTATCAAATTATAAAGAAAAAGGCTTATAAATGAAGGAAAAATTGCACTAGGCAATGACAAATAAAATAGCCTGGGTTCATTCTAAGGAACTTCACAGACAGTTCTGGGAAAAAGTTAGATGCTACTTTAGAATCTATAGATAATGATATTGCAGAGTTGGCCCATGGAGCTGCCTGTGCTAAAGAAAGCTGCAATTTTGTGCCAGTAATTTAAGTGGTTCAATATTGTGGGAATGGAAATACAGATAACAGGGCATGGTTTTGCTTTATGCTTATATAAAACATATTATTTAAAGTGGATGATGCCAATATTTGAATCCAAGATTACCCCTCTGAAGACAGTTTTTCATTTTAGAATGTAGTGCTGTGCTTTTTAGGTGTGGGTAGGCTTTGAATTTCCCTGCAATTTCTGCCTGACTTCAAAAGATGGACTTGAAGTGTTCCCATATACTGGGAAGGAAGGAAGGAATATAACATAGAGGATCTAGAGAGCTATGAACCCCACTGCTAGCTGCTTACTATTTTCAGTTCTCATAGAGTTCTCTCTAGTCAGCAGGTCAGAATTGGCAATTTGTTCATGTTAACTGCAACTGAAATACCACAATTTTACTCCCTTTCCATGTTAAAAATCTCATCCTGATTGCTATGTGATTTATAAAGTACTTAATCTATTGCATTTAGAGTTATCACACAACCAGTGGAACAGATAAATATTATTTCCTTTGACATTTCTTATGCTACAGCTTCCTGTATTGTAGAAAAGGTCAGAATACCCAGAATTAAATTTACGCAGCTCCTTCTACTAGAGTGAAATGTATATCTTCTCTTCAACTATTGTTTGTACATATATATACAAATATATATCACAGACTGGTTAAGATTGGCAGGGGCCTATGGAGGCCAAGTGGTCTAACTCCTGCTCAAGCTGGGCCACCCAGAGCAGGTTACCCAGGACCATGTCCAGGTGGATTCTGAAGATCTCCAAGAGGGAGACTCCACAGCCTCTCTGAATCACAGTCTGGGCAGCCTATGCCTATGCTCTGGCCCATGCCTAGCACAAAAGTGCTGCCTGATGTTTAGATGGAATCTCCTGTGCTCCAATTTGTGACCATAGCCTCTTGTCCTAGCACTGGGCACCACTGAGAAGAGCCTGGCTCTGTCTTCTTTGCACTCTCCCGTCAGATATTTATATACATTGATAAAATCCTCCTTGAGTCTCCTCTTCTCCAGGCTGAACAGTCTCAGCTCTCTCAGCATCTCCTCATAGGAGAGGTGCTCCAGTCCCTTGGTCATTTATTTATCTATATACATATATGTACATACATATATGCATATATGTACACATGGTTATGTGAAAGTATATATATAAAATGGCTGTGGTTTGTGACTATATCCAAAAAAATTGTTCTTGTAGTTTTGTGCATTGTGAGCACTGGATTTCTAAGAGAGGCATACAAACCCACTAACTGAATGTTCAGTCATCCTCTCTAACACCAAATGTATTTCAGAATGTTGCACCAAGAAGTGCACATATCTGGTTTTGCTATTATATGTGTCTTTTTGCATTCAGTACTATGCAATAGCAATTCATAATTGCTATTATATATGTCTTTTTGCATTCAGTACCATGAAACAGCACACAGCTATGTCTAAGGCACTTTATGATTCGAGGTTAGGGAACCTCTTTAATGAATTCATTCTTCTCATTGTGCTGTCACGAGACAGTGAATGTTGTTTGGGTAACGTAATGGTGTGCTTCCATACTCATTGTAATTTGCTTTCTCTTAATGTGTTTATTAGCTCTGACTTTGAAATCATAATACTTGGTCTTAGTAAACTAAAGGCATCTGTGATTGCCTTTTATTTCCCTCATGTTATCGATCTGTTAGAAGAAAGATGATTTTAGTTTTTATGCAACTTTGTCATGGAATTTATTTTCTTATTGAGAGACTGACACATGGAATGCTTTAAGGAGGTATTATCTGTTATGTTTCTCTATGCTTCTGATTATCTGAAGCCATGTAGAACTAGTTGCGCATCTTCTTGGTGCGAAATATAGTTTTTATATTTTAATTTTTAAAGGCGTATCCACTGTGCCAAAATGGTGCAGACCTTCTAGGGGATACTGGCTAGGGTGTTATACTAAAGCAGAATAAAGTAGCCGTAGTTCATGAGTGGATCTAGATTGATATGCTAATAAGAAGATTTATGGTAGTGGAATGGAGTTTCTGTGTCTGGACAACTTCTCATGTTACTCCAAGCAACTCTTGGTGCTCCTGTGCTGTCTTCTACAGACAGAGCCAGCCGTTCCGGGCTCCAAGCCAGTGGGATGTGAGCCCATGGCAGGCTGGAAGCTCATCTGGTGCTGAGTGCTGTCTGATGCGCCCTGTTGAGATCTTGGACTTACAAGGTGGAATGCAATGCTATGCTACTATGCTTGTATGGCCTCCAGTTAGACACTAGCTGATATCGAACTGTGCAAGACAGTGGATAGAGGGTATTTTCTGTAACAAGGTATGTTTTAGTATTTGTTTCTTGCATTGTTGTAATGGTTTAGAGCTCAAGCTGTGAACTATCTATCAATGTGTTAAGTATTGTAAGACTTAAAACATGAAGATTACTTCCTTGCTATTGGTATAGTCTACAAATAAATAACCAAAATCTCTGACAGTTTTTCCAGAGGCCTAAATCTTTAGTCTATTTCACCTTTAAATAAAGTATGAGGAAACTGAAAATGCAATTCCAGAACAGGCATTTGTGCTTCAAACTGAGAAACTGCCAATTCAAGTTTTACAGTTATTGATTTATTCTTACAGGTCTCTTCACACAGATGTAGCTGTTCTTGTAATAGGACCTTTAGCTGCATGTTTTAAAACATGTAGCCTTTGCATCATATGTCTATGACCTTGGCTGGCTCTCTGCAAAACATTATGCTCATTCTGTTTCCCTGCCTTGTTTCACGTTCTTGACAAACAATGTAATAGCATTAAAGATGAAAATAAAGTCTGTATCTTAGCCTGGAAAATTATTAAAATTGTAAATAAAGTAGTATTGCAGGAGTAATCTATGCAGCTAAAATGTAGGCTAGATACTGCTACATTATGCAGCATTTCTTGTTATGTAGTGTATGTTAGAAAGTGTTGGAAAAAAAAAAAAACAAGCAAATAATTTTTTCTTGTGGAGGAAGATACCTCTGTTTTCAAAACAGTTTGTTCAATGGAAAACTTCACTAATGAGAGATTGTATATTTGCTTTAATGAAACTTCACTAGTTGTCATGATTCACTATCATCATTATACTAATGTAACTCAAGCCTGCCTATAATTCCTACCAAATACAGTAGGATGTAGTATTCCTTATTCAGGGAATAGAGAGAATGACCCATTCATTTTGACATATTAGGCAGTTACACTTTATTTTAGAAAAATACTGTCTTTGTGAAAATGTTGCTGACACATAAAAATAAACAATTCTCCAAGGGCACTGTTTTTAAAGAGAAGTGTTTTTCTGCCAAATTTTCTTACTTCCCCTCCAATGCAATGATTAAAAACATAAAAGCAGATAATTCTTTATTTTTTATGAAACATCTTTTTAAATTTTGAACTAATTGACTCTCACACTGACATAATACTGGAACATGGTCAGTTTCACTTCTTGAAGAGGTTAGGAAGAATATACCACTTTTATTTTATACGAACAGAGGGTAGAGTTTCTGACATGACCAGAGCACGTGCATCAAGGGAACTCTGAAATGTTTTTTGGCATGAGGACATACATGCACTTGTAGTTAGTTACCAGTTTATGTTTAAGGCTAACTGCTTTATGTATAAAGCAGTTTTACATGGTTTATATATTTTATGTTTATGTTTAAGGTTATGTTTATGTTTAAGGCTAACTGCTTTATGTATAAAGCAGTTTTACATGGTTTATATATTTTCATACCCCTTCCTCTCTACCTTGTTCTCAATTTGTCATTTTCTACTTACATCAATAAATTGTTTACCTGCTAAAGCATATGGGAACTCAATAAAGTTTTTTATCATATTGCAGCTGTTGATTCTTCTATCTTTCTTTTTCTGAAAATGCCCTGCTTTTCCATTTTAAATTCTATTTTTATATATAAATTCTATATAATTTTCTGTTATACCCCATTTTAAATGTAGATTGAGCAGATAAATCATAAAAGAAGTTCATGCTCTTTAAGTTGTATGGGGAAATATTGTCTGCAGAAACTTCCCAATATCTTGATGCAGTAATGGGCAGTCATTCTCCAAAATGAGTATAGAGGAATATTGGTTTTATGTAAACTGTCATGAAGCAGTAAAATATGACCAAGTGGGGAGTTGTGAGTGGATACATATGTGTGTAACATCATCCAAATGGCGTTAAGTTTTGTGTCTTTGAACCATAGGTCATCCAGCCCAGTGGGACTGTCATCAGCATTAGATCAGGTCAGCTGTGGCTTCGTCTACTAAGTGCATCTACACATTTTTCATGTTTCCATTTTTTTTCCAAAACAAACTGGGGAGTAATAATATTATTAGACTGCAGTTACTTCACATCACTTGATTATGATTCCTAGTAGAGGATATATATGCTGCGGAACTACTTCCAGTGATTTACAATCAAATACATACCCTCAGCTTCACCTACCAAGAAGGAAACCAGCTACAGCACAGAGAAGATTGAAGGCCAAGTGGTTTCTGTGGCACTGTGCACTGACACAGGCATTACGTCGTATGAGTATTACTGATAATAGCTGGGCAACACTGACTGCATTTCATATCTGCTGCTTTCATTCCAGTTATTTAGAAAGTATGTGTCTAGGTCAGAGTAATGATCAACACACAGGGCATTTGCAGTTGTGTCCTGTTTTGATGCGGGTGAGGAAAAGCCCAGTGTGTGTTACTGAATGTTTCAGTGGTTGCTGTTCTCTAGGAGAAAATGGCTTTCTCTAAGTGTGTGCACAGGTGGAAGATCCACTAATGCAGCCCAATTTTGCTGATGACTCAATTTGGCAGATCAGCATTTCTAAATCAAGTCTGCTAACACGCAGTAGTAGCAGCAAGTAGAGTAGTGTCACTGCTTCAGAACTGGAGGAGCCAAGAATTGCTGCTGAGCACAAGTTCTTAGTGATGTAGAAATAAGTCACTGTGATTCCACTGTGGTACTTTAAACAATATTTTCCCAGCAGTCTGCGAGTAGGTTTCTCATGTCATGGGGGCCCCACCTCTACAGGGGTGCTTGACATCAGTGGCAGCTCTATACTGCTAAAACTTCTGTTTTAGCTTGGTGGCAAGAAGTAGTTCTGTTTCTCTTCAGATGAGTAACGTCCCTCTAATAGCTGCAGGCTAAAGCAAATAGGTTTTCTAAGCTGTAATAGAGAAACTGATTGTCCAATTATCTGAAGTTGTAGGATTTGCAAATAAAGCTAATTGTCTTCAACAAATAGCAGGCGCTTTTAGCCAAGATAAAAGAAAGATATTAGAGAGCCAGGGGACAGTTTTACTAAGTTGATTTATAGTGCAAAGAAAGTGATGCTTTATCTTCTTTTTAACTAGGTGGTGAAGATATAGTTGGTGTCTGTTAAAGCACAGAGGTTGGACAAACCATATGGATTTATCTTTTTCTGGACTTATTTTTCATAAAGTGAAGCGTTATTTTTAAAATGCGAGGCTTTAGCACCAGCAAGTGTTTTTGTTTGTTTGTTTTGTTTGCTTGTTTTTGTTTTTGTTCTCTCTCCCCCCCCCCCAACCCTGGCCCTTCTGCTTGCATCTGAAATCATCTCTATATCTTAATTCTCACGAGCTAACAGCTTAGAGGGCTGAAAGATTTTTACCCTAATGTTACGCATAGTACCTATTTCTAGGAAAGTACTGAATAGAATGAATTGGAATAATATGACAGTTTCTGTGGCAGATCAAACCATGAAATTTATGGCAATTTGTAAAGCTTATCTTCTGTCTACCAGTGTAAGAGATGGAATTAGGGAAAAAGACAGGTGCGATTAACTGAAGGTTTGAAGTAAGTCTTTAAATCTCTGTAAGAGACTGTACCGTGAAAGCATTTTATATTCCCCAAAAGAGAAGTTTTTCATGTTTTTTTGTTTGGTTGGTTTGGTTTTGAAATTCCATGTGAAATGATCCTTGTTGTTCCCTTCCAACTTGGGTTATTCTGTGATTCTATGATAAATTCTGAATGTCTTCATTCTGTGAATCCACTCCCCTGCATGTCTGCAAGCTCATTAAAATCAGGGTAAGAAGATTTAATTGCAACTGCCTGGGACTTGGGCATGTGAGATTATGGTTCTATTCTCGGCTATCCCACATTAACACATTTGCATGTTTCTGACTGGCCAGGCTACTTAGGTGAAGCATTTCAAACTTGTTTGTCTGAAATTTAGGTTTGCAATTCATTTCTTCCTTCATTAAGGCAGATAACCTTTTTTTTTTTTTTTTTTTTTTTTTAAAAATAATAATAATAAAAAAAAGGTAAAAAAGTAAACATTTCACTTTAATTGTGTGAAATAGAAATGACGGTATTTCTGGAACCCAGAGACAACAACGTCTCTAATCTTTGAGCACCAAATTTATGTTTTCCTACATCATTATTCAAACATCTAACACTGTGCCTCTGTACAAAAACATGGTATTGGTAAAATGTCACAGATCTCGCTATTGCAGTTATGTGTCACAGGCCAGTGTGAGCACTCAGCTTGTGTTAGACTCAAACCTTCTTCTAGGCAAACTTTCTAAAAATGGATCATTGTGTTTATGCTACAATGCGGAAATATAGTGGCTGTAAGCACAGAGAAGCACCACAATGTTAACCAAGTTGACAGAGTTTTGAGAAGGAGCAGTATGTACTTACAGTGAATAACATGAGTAGTGTTACTAGTTAATGTGTTCTTTTAGTGAAGAAGGGCTCTAGCCTTATATTTAAGGAAATGTTTGAGTGAGTCTGAGAGGGCTGCCTGTGCAAAGAATTGGGCTATTATAGACCTTCAGTCTGTGATCTCCCTTATTGTCCTATATGCTTATTTCTAAGCAAAAGCAGCTACACTGCATACATGAAGTGCCAAAAAGGATTTTTATATAACTAACCTGGCCAGCCATAGCAGCGAGCTGCAGCAATGTGTTTTTCAGTCCAGTGCAATGACTGCATTAAAGCTTGCTCATGCTTCCTCCCTATTGACATTTTCTGATTGCCCTAGGTAAGTGGAATAGCTGTTGGCAAAAAGTAGTGGTCAATATGACCAAAATGTAATGTATCAATATCCAGTTTCTGCTTCTCTGTTTAACAGTCTTATCAATATCCTGGTAGTTTATATTTTAGGTGGTAGTTATATTTCAAAATGTTCTCTATAATTTGTTGATAAATAAGATACTAGATGACTGAATTTTTAGTAGATGTGAAAATATCAGCAGAGAACCAGACTAATGAGAAAGGGACCTAAAATATTACTACTACTAATAATAAAGGATTAGTAGTCCATTTAAGTTTCCCGAAGCAGCAGAAATGGGTGAGGCTGTAAAGATGTGGGTAGTTTTGCCTCTGTTATGATCCAAACTTCTATAAAGCTGGAGGAAGGGGTCTTGATTAACTTTAATGATGTTTGGACCAGATCAAAGGGAGTTGGTGCAAGGCAACATTTGAGCAAATGCAGAAGAACTTAAAATTTAGTTGCTGCCATTTGAGTCAATGATACTATGCATTATCCATGTGCTCCAGTTCTTTGTAGGGCAGGGCTAGTTTCTTCAGTGCTTTCCCTACAAGCTACCCAGACTACTTTTCCACCACCTTTATTTCCCTTCCTGTTTTGGAAGCTTGAGATAGCAGTTTGAGTTGGTCTGCTGCCATGCGTTCCCTGTTCACCCTCTAGGCAAGAAGTTTATGTCAATTCCAACCACATATATGTTGCCTTGTTAGGATTCAACATCAGGTTTTTATGTTACTTGCCTACTGTGCCAAATCAAACATTGCTGCATCAGACAGAGCGTTCACCAGGTGAGGGGAAAGGTTAAAAAGGTTAAAGAAGTCAACAATGTGCTGTTCCCTCCTCTCTTTCTTCCCATTGCTTGGGGATGTAGTAGAAACTCATTCTTTGGTTTGACAAATATTTGATAAATATCTGTTGTGAATAGATTAGGTATGTGCTTTGCAGAGAACAACATCTGCACAAAGCTAGACAAAATCCTTCCAGACATATTTTCTGTTGCTTCCATGATTAATTCACAAATGATTCAGGGTCTTGAATCTCTTTTGCTTTGTCACTTACTCTGTTTTTTATTACCCAATGTACTGTCAACCTGATGCAATATTTCCAGGCCCCACTCCAATTACATGTGCTAACAAATATTCCCAGATGAAGTCTCAGGGAACCTTTATGTTGAAAAATTTCTGGATGTTCTTCCTGAGGTTGCATAATATATTTTATGTTGTTTCTTTCTCTCTCTCTCTTTTTCTTTTTTTCTTCTCTCTCTTTTTTTTTTTTTTTTTTTTTAATAGAAGGAAGATTTGAATTTTCTTCCTGTTGTAATCTTATTATATCTTGACACACTTTCCATTTTCAAGCCTCAGGCTCCACTGTAAATTTAAAATAGTAGTGACAGTAAAGGAAATATAGGATAGGTTACGTTACTTTTTATACTTACAAGCTAGTAACAGATTTCTAAGATTTTTTTAAACTTTCTTATTCTGTTTTATATTTTTTGTTCTGTTTATTATTTTCTTATTCTGATATAATTCTTCTTGATCTTATAGTTTCTACTGTAGACTTTCACAGCCATGCTGGGCTTAGCCCTATACAGAAAGTGATGGTCCCTGCCCCAGAAAACAAGCAAGCTTTTCTAAAGATGAGGATGAGAAAAGAAACAAAAGCACGGAGTAGTGGTTTGTCCATGGTTAATAGGAAGTAAATCTCTCATTTTTTGTTCAAATAGACCATGCTGCTGTGGTGTCTGCTAGTGATTAGTGGATAGAGGTGAGAGGCAGTAAGTCAGACAAACAAGACAAATATAAGACATGCTAGAAGAATTTGCAACTGATGGCATCCACTAGAGCAGTGTTCAGTATTTCTGTTTCTAAGACAGGATTTAGGAATAGGCAAAGTAAATGATGGTTTATTTTGTCCTAAGAGGAGAAAAGGACCAGTTGCCTTAAGTTGACGCAACACATATATAACTTTTCTATAACTCTATAACTTTTCCCATCTCCTGGCTGCATAGCCCAGCACTGCTGCTGTCTGGTCTGATGCCACTGATGGAGGAGCTGGCATGCCATCCCTGATTTCTCAGGCTTGGCAATAATTTGGCACAAGCCATTTCTGTTTGTGCAGTAGTAGCTGTTAAGCGTGATTTATGATGTCAGCCTACAGAAAGCAGGACCATGTGGTGAAGGCTTTTCCTGGACCAGGTTGCAATTCCCTGTGGGCTGCTCATAGTACCTGTTCTACAGAAGCAATTATGTGCAGCACACAGTAGCCTGAACCCTCCCACAGGAGGCTGCTGGGCTGGAATATCTCAGAAAGAGATATTTTGCTTAGGTAAGCAGAAATAAATAAAACGTGGGCAATCCTCTGCCACTTGCAGCCTAACATATGGGAAGAGAAGGAGCTTAATGCAGTACAGATCATTTGTTCATTGGCTGCAAGGCCAAAAAGAGTTTGTCCAGGAGAAGGGAGGGTTTCAGCTTCCAGAGGATGGAGGAGCTTTTCACTCACCTGGTTAGTATCCCCAGCCTAGCTTCTCCACTGCTTCTCCTTGGCAGTGCAAGTGTCCTCTCCTCAGTCTGTCTTACAGAAGGAGCCTCATGTTGAAGTGGCCAGGCAGAAGGTGTTGAGGGGAGGAAGCAGCTGTTCCAGCAGAAAGAATGGATTCCTGAAGAAGTGACGTGTGTCTTAGGGAGGGCCCAAAGGCAATGATGATGGAGCCACAGTCAGAAAGACCGGAGAATGACATCCTCATCCCTGATGTCCTCCTCAAAACCATTCTGTTTCGTTCCAGCCTCATTCTGCCCAACTCCCCCAGCTACACTTTGTTAACTTTTTCCTCAATAACAATGCCTCATGCTCTTTGTAATCTGTTTTCTCCTGAAAATCTACTCCATAACTGCAACCTCAGTTCACTGTTCTCAAGTGCAAGGGCAAAACAAGTTATTTAATTTTATCTATGCTTCCGTGTCTGTTATGGCATCAAAAGGCCTCATCTTTCCTAGGATATGCTTAAAATATCAGTGTAAGTCATAAAAAGTAATAATTGCAGTTGCTTTGTGATCTTGAATGAATCACCCTGACTAGAAGTCAGAGAGGTTACTTATTTCATAATAGATTACAGCCAGTTTCACTGAAAGTATGTTAATGTTTTGAGGGTGTCTGCTGCAATTTGTTGTTACAGCTAGGTAACTTGTAAGCTGTTGTACAGCTGAGGCTGCCAGTTCTGTTTGTATTCGAGTAAATGATAGAAATGCTTGGCCTAGTACAGACTTTGGAAAAGCTAGGGTTAGACCTCTTACAGCTCTTCAACTCTATTATGGTCTAGCAGTTTCAGGGCAGTGAAAATCACTGCAGCCAAGGGTCATTTGGGAAGCCGCAGCCAAGGATCATTTAGGAAGGAACTGGCAAAATAGGACAAAATAAACACTATCTGCACCTACCCCAGGCAGCTCTCTAGGGTAAGAAAGGTAGGAGTGTAGTAATGGTAGTAAAAACTCTAGACTACTGTCCAGAGGCTACTGTCAGCTCCAAATCCACTTATGGCTATTCCATAGGCTGGATGGAATAAACATTAAAGTAACATCTTGGCTGTAGACCTGTGCGGTGTCAAGAGTTGGACTTGATGATCCTTAAGGGTCCCTTCCAACTCAGGATATTCTATGATTCTATGATTCTATGGGCACCAGGATGTCTTGCTGTGGCTTGGGTTAAAATTGACACTGATCAGCATGTCATATTTAATTTGACTTAGCTTATAATTTACAAGATCTATTTTGATCAAATGATGAATTTTAGTTTCAGGTCACAGTGCATCTTCACTGGGCTGGGCAGAGCTTCACTCTGGGTGAAGTCATGTTGGAATCAGCAGGCACTTCCCAGATAAGGGGCTATTCGAAAACATGCACCCAGTGGCTGTTTGCAGTGCAGCATCATTATATAAGCCTTTAAAAGCAGCAGTATCCAGCTGGCTTTCCCACCACCCCTTTCTGCCTGGTGCAGGCACTCCTATTTCTTACAAGGTTGTCCAGAGCTGGACCTAGGCACACACCTTGTAGGTACTATCCTGCTGTAACATCGAGACTTTACAGGGCTGAAACTCAGCCGTGTGTCTCATCTATTTGTTCATCTCCATTTTCCTTTTTGTCCCAGCATTTACTGGTTTTGCTTCCAGTTTAATGGCATTATTGGGTGGCAGTGTCAGAAAGTGCTTAAGAGTACACTGATAAACAAAGCAAGCAAAACACAAATGTAATTAAAAAATGCCCTGTGCATTAGCCATACAAACAGCGGGGTTCTGGGTGGATCTTAACGACAAACTTTAATGCTGCTTACAGGGCCGGGGCAATGTTGATAAAACAAAGAAAGAGATGGTGATTTATAAAGGTTATAGGCGATGCCATGGCAGTACTGTGATTATTTTTTTAACAGTGTAAAAGTAACAGGCATTGATACTTAATCAGTACTGCTGTATTAGTCAACTGCCCTTTCTCTGCTCTCTTTGCGCAGGTTCTTTTGTGTGTCCATTTTCCCTCCCACTGGTGCTGCTTGAACAACAAAAAATGCTGGGGCAGGACGTTGGGGCAAGCTAAGTGAAAGGGGTCTGTTGGCCAGGTGAGGTGTTATGTAGGAGCCTTATTGCTCAGGGACCTAAAAGAGGTTGAGGGTCCTGGAAATACTCTGTACCACAGATGACACAGCAAGAAGGAGTATGCCAGGGTGGGCTCTCCAACCAGCACCGCCCTCAATTCCTTTATTTAAAAAATAAAAAAAAATTAAAAATGCATTGCAGCACTTGATGGTGTCTTGACATAAAAAGCATTAGGGTTTTGCTTAGTAAAAAACAGAGAAAGAGAGAAATACAATAGAATCAATAAAGGGGGAAGATCCTTAAAAACAAAAAAAATAGTGAATAGTAATTGCCAAAAAATAAAATAAAATTTAAATCTCTCTTGAGAGTTTAACAGAATTTGTCAGCATTATGAGGACCAGGAAGATTGCCTTCTTGCCTGTTCGATGATTGCTGCCCTATTACTCTGCGCTTAAGCTTATTTTTGAGCCCCTTTGAAGGATGTTCCTACCCCTGGTTGAAGGGCAAGTCAGGTGTCCTACCTGATGTTGGGTCAGGTGTTTGCAAAATGCCTGAAGGAAAGGTGAAAAATAGGATTTCCTGTTGCTGAAAGAGGTGAGAAACAGCAGGTAGGCTCCTTGTCCACAGCGCGCAGCCCCAGGAAGCTCTGTGGTCTGGAAGTACTTGCTTCCTTTCAGGACAAGTGTCATAGCTACCTCTCTAGGCTTTCTGCCTTCATGTGACTCAATCCAAAATCTAGTCTAGTGATTTCTGTTTGTGACTGCAGAAGGTCCCCAGTCCTTGGGGCTGAGAGCCAAGCAGCCTGGACTATTGCTTTGAGCCATAGGCACTGCTGTTGGACTGCCTGTCACACAACAGTACCTGTTTTACTGAGCTTGCAGGAGCAAATTCTTTGTCCAACTCTTGTCTCTAATGAGGCAGAACAGGAGTGACTCTGGCTCTGGGTTCCTCTTTGTACTAGCTGTCAGGACACAGCATTATGTTCATATTTGAGTGACATAATTTTATTAAATTATCACTCATAGAGACTCTTTCCAAGGATCTTTTGAACCTTATGTCTCCAAATCTGGAGGAATATCTTTTACAGCAAGATGACATATTTGGTTAAATAAATCCAAACGCTCCCATAGGATCATTTCTTTGCTTATGGCTGCAGCTTGCTACACCCTCTATACATGCTTGTGGGCCCATCAGAAGGACCACATTAAAATCCTTCATCATCCTTAAAGTAAAGGCTATTTGTTAGTACAGTTAAGCTTACCAAATTGTATTATAGAGCTGTGTTACAACTACTTGTGCTGCTAAAACTGAGGAAGGGGCAATATGTGGCATACAGGCAGAAATCAGCACATTGGTGGGATTTATAGGGGGACAAGACTGAATATGGGGACATATTCTTGTCCCCAGGTCCATTCAGTGTCACAATAATTACCTTAACAAAAGTGACCCAAAATAAGACTGGAGCTTTGAGTTCAGGGAGTGCTGTTAATACCACTGGCAGTAGGAATTCTTTAGAGACCATGATTCAAGCATTTCTGCCCTGAGATAAAGGCAAGGATGTAATTGTGTGCTCTAAGTTAATTTCACATCTAAGCCATTAGGGAAAACAACAACAAAAAATACCGATAAGAAACAGACCACTGTTATTAAAGACATCTTGAAAATCAGGTTGTTGACAGAGATGGTGCCTGTGTGTTGTTTCAAAAGCTTGGGACTAGTTGTTTCTCATTTTGTAAAATATATGCAGGGTCTGAAAAGCACAAGTTAGTGGTATCTCCTTTTTAGTGACATCATCCTTTTAGTGGTACCCTCCTTTTTAGTGTCCAGACAAGTAATTTGAAAAGAATCTGAAGTACTGCAGTTGATGCTTTCTGAGTCATGTTAGGAAAGAAAACGGAGCTTCGAATGGGATTTTTGAGTTCTTCCTTCACTCTCTGACCAGCACAGCTTAAATGCTCAGAAACTGTAGAAAGAGAATGAGAGAAGTGGATCAAGACTTATAGCTTTCTCCTGTTGTTTTGCCCCTGTCTATCTATAAAGGGAAGTGACATGCCAGAGATCCTGCTTTCCTCCTTCCTCTGCTGTTCTTTACAACGATTAACACTATTTAAGCTACTATGAAAAACACTCACTCTCTCCTAACCAAAACCAATACAAAAAACTATGTTGTGTTTCTGCAGCTAGTCATGGCTCATAAGGGAAAGTCTCTACTTTACTGTTAATCATGCAGGGAAACATTTAGCCTTCTTTGTGCTAATAGGATCTTTCTAGGAAAACACAAATGTGAATGAACAAGCTGGTGCTACCCAAGTAACCTGCTGACTCAGGTCCATCACTCTGGTTTTATGCGTTAAAGGCAAATCAGTGCAACATACTTAGTTGTGAGGTTCTGATGATCAGTTTAAGTTCTGAGATACAGAATCTGGCAGTTTCTGGAACTTATATAGACGTGTTAATCTAATTGTCCAAGAAATTTTCATCTGATAATTTTCTATTTGTGTGTTTGTGTTTTTTTTTTTGTTTTTTTTTTTTTTTTTTTTTCTACCTTGTATTGTTTTCTTCACTTAAAAGTGCTTCAAAATATGTGAACAACTGATCTAAGCAACACTGTGGGTATGGGTGCGTACATATGAATGCTCTGGCAACTACTTAGAGGTAGCCACAATTAGCAATTCTGTCCATAATTACCCCTGCAGATAAAATATTGTATTTTTCCATGTTCACTGATGGAGGAGTATTTTTCAATCAGTCTGGTTTAATTACTTTATTTACTTTTGGGTTTCATGTTTTTTTCAGGCTTCAGACTTGGTTATCATTCCAGCTACGACTTTCAAGGAAAAACCAGACCCCAATGGTCTGGTATTTGGAACTGTCTTCACTGATAATATGTTGACGATTGAATGGTCTTTGGCATCAGGATGGGAGAAACCTTTTATTAAACCACTTGAGAACCTCTCATTGCATCCAGCCTCTTCATCTTTGCATTATGCTATAGAAGTGAGTACCCAAATCCCTTTGGAAACCACTTTTTTTTTTTTTTTTTTTTTTTTTAGTTTCTGAAACTGTAGCTTTCTAATACATGAACTATTACTGCCTTAGTGTTGAGTTACATTTTGATCTGATAACTGATGCCCTTTCAGAATAATTTCCTATTTATAGCCAGGGGTGTGCTTATGTTTGTATAATTCAGAACCAGCTGTGGTCAGTGGATTCCAGCCCACTTAACTTCTTAGCCTAATGAAGGTGAACTCTTTCCTGTATGGTGACAAATTCATGTGAGAAATTCATTCTAGGTCACTGACAGGGGATCAGTGCAATTGCTGTCATTGATGTGACTTAATGAAGCCCTGGATACAACTGTGTGAGATTCCAAGAGTAACTTTAATTTGAGGACTGAACACACACTTTGTGAAATTTTAAGCTGTTTTAAAGGCTCATAGCTTGGATTGCAGGATAGACTAGACAGATGGTTTTTTGTACATCCAAACTGGTCTAGAGAACTCTAAACAAGTTCTGAGACATCTGGCATATAGAAGTGTATTGACGCAGAGAATACTCGGCAAGGAACTTTGGAAAGTGAAATGTTAAGTCGGAAACCAGCGTGGTTAATAGTTTCCGTGCTTAGGTACTTACCGTCTAAAGCTGCCTTTTGCACCTCCAGGGCAGTTTCAGCACTACTCACATCTGTGTGAGAGCTTTGGTAGGGTGCACTGAGCTACCTGGGAGCATACAGGAGAAATGGAAGCCTGCTTCTCCTCCCATCTCTGTGTAGGTGGGAGTCTGGGAGTCTCTCCACTGAAGTTAGTGGAGTTTCTCGTGCTTCTTTTATTATTCTTTTTTTCTTTCTTTTTTTCTTTCCTTTTTTTTTTTTTAATCTGCTAGTAAAAGGAAAGGTTTGAGCTTTTCCCTGCTTGTTGTCCCTGTGCTCCTCCCTTCACCATTTTTTTTTTTGTGCTTGCTGTTTTTTCCCACCTAGTTCCCAAAGTTCCTGTGTAAATTACAACCGGCCCCTGTGACTAATGCTGCAGCTCTTGATCTGCCCAAGGAGTAAGAAACCACGCTGGAGTCCCAAATCTATATTTTACTCTTAGTAGCATATTGCTTTAATGCTTGGCCTCTGGCCCAGTTTGAAGTCATTGCTAATATGAATATGCTCTTATTTTTTTTTCCATTTTTTTTTTTTTATTCTTTTACCCTTACTGCATCACGTTTCCTCTAGCCAAGAGGACAGACAGAGGAGAATCTGGTGCCAATGCTGTGGCTCAATGAATACACAGTGGGTATAAAAAAAAAATGATGAATTTGGCATTCCCTCCCCTTTCTCCTTGCCCTTCATGATGCAGTGTGATTGTCTGGATCTGTTGAACTCCAGATCCAGTTCCTGTGATGTACAGATATCAGATAATATTGTTTGCACACCACTGTAGTAACCAACCATCAAGCAACCTATGGTGCAGTTGCTCTCATTCAAGATGGGCATTTCTGGAATACATCACTATCTCCCTTTTTAATAAGTGAGAGGTTTTGCTGAGCTCTTGAAGGTTAAAAGTATTTTGGAACAAAAGATTTAACAGCTTGAGAACGCTTTGTGTTTCAGTAATGATGAGATTCTTTTTTCTCTCAAACCATTGATCAAATCTTAGTAGTAACATTCCTTCCTTTTCCCTCTCATTAAAAGTTCGGTGAATGTCTTTGGAAGAAGGGTGGGGGGGGGAAAACTGTTCTGTGATAAGAACTTGTAGCATTACAGAAATGTGGTATTAGAAACTGATTCAATAAAAATCATATAAAAGTATCAACCATTACACCAGCTATGCCATTAGTGTTTTGTTTTGTTTTTTTTTTTTCCTTTTCCTTGTAGCTACAATGTCTATCTTAGGAACAGTTTGTTTGTTTTGTTTTGTTTTGTTGGTTTTGTTTTACTATCTGTGCACAAAGTTTTTAGTAAGGTTTGTATTGCCATAGGAATAAGTTATATTTTGAAATTAAAAAGTTCTGGGTTCTAATTCTGGTTCTCCTGCATAATTTGTGTGTGGCCTAAGGAAAACTGCCAGGATTCCTGCAACCCAGTTTCAACACAATTAAAATTTGTCATGTGGAAAGACCTAACTCTGTCTGGACTGTACAAAAGCTTTCTAAACATTACATTTCACTGATCCTTATGGGAAAGTATTGTAGAATGTAATAATAATGAAGCCTCAAGTATTATATTAAAATTACTTACACACAAATGTAAGAATCTTTTTCCGTAATCAAAAAATTGCATATATAGCCTTCAACCATTTAGAATGAATTTGCAGGCATTTTTGGGGAAGGCGTTAGGAAGAAGTCTGAGGACACTGATAAAAGTGATGCAGTTACAGTCATGGAACTTCAAGTAAAACTTAAAGTACAAATAAATGCTTCAGAAAATAATTTATAAAAATTGGAACAAAGTAAGCATGAATGAACATTTAATACTTAATCTAAACAATAATTTAACATATGTACATGTATATATTAATATGTTTATGTAATACATGTATTATCTACCTATAACTGAAACTGGAAATTATCAAACTGTAACTGCAAATAACTATGGATGTTTTGTGGGCATAAGTTTTTTTTATTATTTTTTATTTTTGCTGTAGTTAGAGGACCGTGTAGAGTATTCCGCTGAGAGGGCAGGGTGGGATAAGAGTTTCTGGTAAATTTATTGTCAGCATGTCAGCCATGTTTTGCAGTTTGATGGGACAATTCTGACAAATTTAAGCAGATAGAACATTTGCATACGTTATTCCTCTAGTGTGAAGCTGATGCACCTGTCTCACGTGCTAACTAACCCCCCTTCTACAGTATAGGAGCAGATGGGAGACATGAGTGACCAAGATTTTGCTATGACTACAGCATGAACTGCAACAGACTTCCCTTAATTACTTTATCAAACTCTTCTTTCCAAAATCTGTTTTGGACAGAGCCCTTATAAAGATTAGAATATATCATTGAATTCAATGGGTCTTTTTCATAAGGGAGAGTACTGTTTTGGCTAAGCCTTAAATATCAGTCATAATGTAAGGGAGTAGTTAAGTCAAACACATGCTACAAATTTTAATTGTTGTAACCAAATTATGAGAAGAACATTTATCAGTAAGTTCCCTGACAGAGAAAGATGTATCAGAAGCACAGACAAGTCATCTTTGTAATATAAACTTTGTAATACTATACCTCACAGGAGTGTGTTGCAAGGATTAATTAGTTAGCATTTATGCTTTGAGTATTGTGAGCAGGAAAGTGAAGTTATTTCATTTCCAAAAGGCATGTTCTACTTTTGCACAGATCATCATGGGATAGCATGCCTCAAGTAACATCCAACTTCTTTTTCTTCCTTTTTGGCTTGGTAGTTGTTTGAAGGAATGAAGGCTTACCGAGGAGTAGATGGCAAAATCCGCCTGTTCCGGCCAAGCCTCAACATGGACAGGATGGCACGATCAGCAAGACGAACAACTCTGCCAGTACGTAGCCAAGACATCTTACTCTCCTTAAGTCAGAGCGTATTTTTATTTTCAGAGTGCAAATCTCTGAAACATTATGGTAATGTAACATTTATCAAGTATGCTAACTCTTGAATCGTTCTGTTAAACTCTAAGAGATCCTGTTCTGTGAATGGTTAGGAGTTATTTTTTCTGTTAAATCAAAGCAGTGTTTTCCTTTCTGCATTGTGTCCCTACTGCCTCAGGTGTGCACAATCTATTTCTGAGAGATGAGCACTGCTCTGTAGGCATGCGGACAACTTCTGTTTGCATGCAGACAGCTGATTAAATTACTCTGTTGCTAGTGTTCTTGCTTTTTACCTCAGTTAAATCCTTTGACCTCTGAGTACCTTCACTTTTGGTTTTGCTAGAAATTCATGCTGCTTTTAAGCAGTTGTATATTGGCCAATGAATTTCCTCCCATGCTTATTAGCTTTGCAGTAAAAATGGGAGACTTGGTGCGCCCTTTGGATCTCTAATCCAAATCTCTTCTGCAGAAGAGATGTTGCCGAAGCTCACAGCATGCCCTCGGAAGTGAGAGGGTTGGCTGCACAGGGAGTTCTTTCCATGTGCTTTGAAGGCAAGAAAGGTCAATAGCTCCTTTTTCCTAACTCAGGAGGATGCTTTGTAGCAGCAGGAGGGCATTTGGGATAACAAATAAGAAGGCACAGAGGCAAAGACTGTGGGATCTTAAATGGGATCTTTAAGAAATGAATTCAAGGAAGTCCTATGAAACCCAATGGGCTGAGGAAATGTTCCCCTTAACATATGGATCTGTAAGGACTACAGGTTGTTCAGGTTATATTTCTCTGTTTTCTTTTCTCCCTTTGTTTTTCCTTCCCAGAGTTTTGACCAGAACGAGCTGTTGGAGTGCATCCGGAAACTTGTGGAAGTAGAAAAGGAGTGGGTCCCATACTCAACTGCTGCCAGCCTGTATATCCGTCCTACCTTAATCGGAACTGAGGTTTTAAACTTTCTTTTTCATTCCTAATTTTTATGTATTTAAGCACAAAGCAAAATCCTTCATCCATAAAGGCAAATATGCATCCATTGGTAGGCAACGGTATTACATTTCAGGGACAACTTGTTTTTGTGTTCTTTACCTCTGTGTTAGTCACCTGTAGCTCTACTTCACAAATTTATGTTGACCACACCACCATCTAGTGGATATACTGAGTCAGATCACAGAAAGTAAAGTGAATCATCTGTTCTAAGCAATTACAGTAAAACCTAAATTCTATTTGTTTTTGTATTTTAAGTATAAATGCCTTTTATATGGTAATGTATGCCTTTAAAATATTAACAATCAGGGGAATATGAGAGTACAGAAGTTAGAAGCAGGAAGTGTATTTTAATTAATACTTTTTAACTTTTTTTTTTTTTTTTTTTTTTTTTAGCAGCAGCAAGAGAGCAAGCTAGAGTGGTAGATCATAGTACAAAGAAACTAAAGAACTTGTGGTTCCCAACTAGACAAGTCACTTTTCTGCAATATTCATATCCTTATGTAGCTAGCATACGTGAGCACCATACACACATGTTTTAGGACTTCATTAACTTAAAGTCTGTAAACTAGTTGCAGATTTTGGGGATGGAAGGATCACCACTCAGCAACCATAAAGTGTTAATATTAAGAGTTTTTTCTCATTCATTTTTTGGAAATTCTGTTGAGATTTGTTTCAAGGTACACAACATATCTGGCCTTTCCACAATATCATGTGTTGTCCCTGAGTTGCAAGTCCTGTTGACCTTTTTTGAATCAGCCCAGTTCGAAAACCCACTCACCATTATATTTTGAATAATTGTGTAAGAATGATGAAAAATACCAAGACCTAAATTATTTAATGTTTATTTTGTTAAAAGTTTTGCTGAAAGAGTAAGGTGGACAGAAATCAAAAGCATCCTCTTTGCACCTGAGGAAGACTCTTGTGAAGTTTCCAGTAGTTCCATGTTTACCTTTTCATTTCCCCCCGTACTTCCCAGTCTAGCTTCATGTGCTTTGTGCACAGTATTTTGCTTAAAACTTTAGTCCAAGTCTTCTTCTTTAGAAGAATTTAGTTCAATAACTACTACTAGTAGTTGTGGAGACTTAACATTAGAACCCAAGGATGAGCTTGTTCTTTTTAGGGGACTAGTTCCTGTGAGTGGAGAGGAAATAGTAGCCCAAACAGCTGCCTGTAAGATCCCAAGAACTGCATATGGTCCAGAGTCTCCAGAGGTCCCTTCCAACCTCAACTGTTTTGTGATCACTCTAAAGCTTTGCAAAGTATCATATATATAAGCAGAGTCTTCAGCTGCAGAATTCAGACCTTGACCAGTATCAGGCTTTTCACCTCTGTCTTCAGGTGTTGAAAGTGATGACTTGAAGCATGAGAAGCCATCTGTAGGGGAAAAAGTAATACATTCCATGTTATTTTCTGTCCTGCTGTGTGAATCATTTCCAGTAGACAAATCATTTGAGATTGTCACAGAGACAGCACCTGACTCTACCAATGACAGTTCTAATTGTCATTGGCTAATTCTCATCACTAATACAGCTGACAGTGGTTTTTCCACCATTGATATTGCTCATGGTGGTCCTTGCCTCCCCAGAAGGTTTTGCAGGCTACTGCTCTAATTAATTCATATAATTATATAGTGTTTTCTTGAGGTAGTTTCTGAATTCTCAAAAGCTTGAGATTATGTGAGAAGATAAAAATAATATTTAGACAAATAAAAGAGCTGTAAATGAGTGGTGACTGTACATAAAACTAGTGTTGTCATGTTGCTTAGGATGGGGGAGGAAGTTATATAAGTATTTCCTCTTCATTGCAGAACTTCGCATTTTTAGGTAAAAGCACTCCACTGCTACAGTTTCTCTGTACACAGTGTTTCAGAAGCTAATTGTGCATTTGATGTTCGGAGTGAAGTAAACCTGTAACTTTACTTGTTTACATTCCTTATTTTCAGCCTTCTCTTGGAGTGAAGAAGCCAACTAAAGCCCTACTGTATGTCATACTGAGCCCTGTGGGCCCTTACTTTGCAAGTGGAAGCTTTAGTCCAATATCATTATGGGCAGATCCCAAATATGTAAGAGCCTGGAAAGGAGGAACAGGGGACTGCAAACTGGGAGGGTAAGAAAACCTGATTCTGCATTTGTATGGAATCTATCTCCACATACTTCACAAAGGAGATGCGTTTTTTAGTGAAGTGTCTAATCTAGCAGAAGTAGAGGTATTGGATGTAGCAGTTAAGCAAACAATATACTATGACAAAGACTTCAAAGCAGTCTTTTATGAATATTACCTATACAATTCAGTTGTGTATTTTTGTTTAGATACTACAGTCAAGTGGGCTACAGGGAGAGACAATTTTTACAGCCTCTCAGGCTGAGGAACTGGACCTGGAAGGTGTCCATGTAGTACTTTGGCTCTTTTCCCTTGCAGAAGTTGACACTGAAGATATCACTTCTGTGATGCAGCTTTCAGTATAGTGGTCCACTGCCAACCGGGCAGTGAGCAGCACTGACTGCTGACCTTCATCCTTGGCAGACTGTCCTGACAAGCCATCTGCAGTTAGCTAGGGAAGTATGGGTGTTTCTGGAAAAGCATGAGGCAATTAGCTGTGTATATGTGTCCGTGGTCTGGCAGTTTTCTGCTGAACTAGGCCAAAGTGCCACTTAAGTAGAAACATAATTATTTATGTTCACATACTTGAGTTGTCAGAATTAAGCTGCTTAGGACTTGACTGGGGCAAGCAACTGGGATGTGGCTAAATAAATGATTTAATTGTGCAAAAGTGGTCTTTGGTTTAAGCAAGGCTTTTTGTATTTACCTGAGAGTTTCTTTTCTAGGCAGGAAGTTAGTAGCTGTCAAGTGCTGCTCAGCTGAGCTACTAGAATAATCAATTGGCAAGAAAAGAGCTTTTCTACCTTTGGTCTGATGCTCTGAGATTTTGATCTCCTACTTGTTGCTTTTTGTTGAGTTTGAGAAATATTTTGTTTCCTCTGCATTCTTTAATTTCCTGTTAAAAAGAGAATACTCTGGAGTCACTGTTGACTTGATTTACAATGGTGGCCCAGAGCTGAGATCTGAATTCCAGTGCAGTCTGCACTTTGGACCTGCTGACTTGGGGGTTTGATGGTTATTGAACATGAGAAGTGAAAGGGTTTTTTTTAGTTGGTGTTTTTTTTTTTTTTTTAAAGCATTTTTGTTGTTGTTCTGGTTGTTTTGTTTTGTTTTCCTCCCAGAGCAGCTACAGGGTGAACATAAATTATGTAGTTAAGTTCATCCTGTAGGCAGCATTTTTGGAAAACACTTGCCCCTCAAGGACATGAAATTCATCAAGGCTAATCTGTGGCTCCTAGAGCTACTAAAAAAAAATAAGTTCACAGAATCACAGAACTGTAGGGTTTGGAAGGCACCTCCAGAGATCATCAGGTCCAACCCTCCTGCCAAAGCAGGTTCCCTAGAGGAGGTTGCCCAGGTAGGTGTCCAGATGGGCCTTGAATATCTCCAGAGAAGGAGACTGCACAACCTCCCGGGGCAGCCTGTTCCAGTGCTCCGTCACCCTCACCATGAAGAAGTTCTTTCACATGTTGGTGTAGAACTCTCCATGATCCATTTTTTGACCATTTCCCCCTGTCCTGTCCCCACTGGAAAGAGATTGACCATATCCTTCTGTCTCCCACACTTAAGATATTTGTAAACATTAATAAGATCCCCTCTCAGTCTTCTTTTCTCAAGGCTGAACAGACCCAGGTCTCTCAGTCTTTCCTCATAGGGAAGATGCTCTAGGTCCCGTATCATCTTTGTGTCCATCCACTGGACTCTTTCCAGGAGATTCCTGTCTTTTTTTTTGTACTGGGTAGCCCATAACTGGACACAGTACTCCAGGTGAGACCTGACCAGGGCAGAGTAGAGGGGGAGGATCACCTCTCTTGACCTGCTGACCACACTCCTTTTAATGCACGCTAGGATCCCATTGGCCTTCTTGGCCACCAGAGCTCACTGCTGGCTCATGGTCAACCTGTCATCCACCAGGACCCCTAAGTCTTTCTCTGCAGAGCTCCTCTCCAGTAGGTCATCCCCCAGTCTGTACTGATACATGTCGTTGTTCATTCCCAGGTGCAGGACTCTACACTTGCTCATGTTAAACTAGTTCTGTGAATGCAAACTAGTAACAAGAACTTGTAAACTAGTTCTTGTTAAACTAGTTCTGTGAAAGTTTTTTACTAGAAAAGAAATAGCTTACCTCTGAAGGTTCTGTATTCCAAGAGGTCTAACTACTCATCTGTTCACTTGACATATATAAGATTAGGTGGATAGTTTTGGTTTTGCCTTTTTTAAACCATGATCTGGATGAGAATTATTGCATCTGTCCAGGATTCCAGCTGCTAAATAAAGATGAATTCTTTACTAAGGTGTCTAATTGCAGTGATTAGAATATCCAGAAAATGAAACAAGAATTAATTCTGAGAAAATTTGGATGGATATGTTTGAGCTGTTGATGCTACTTAGCCCTTCAAAATTTGAGGGCTGTAGATACAAAATGATCTAGTAAAAAGCAAACAAACAAACAAATAAACAGTGAAGTACTTCTAATGGAAAATGAGCCCTTTGCAATAAAGGACATGGGCACTGAACCTTGCACAGAAATAAGAAAATACCCAGTGAGATACTCATATGTTTGCTCTTTCTTTTTTGTTTCTGAAAGGAATTATGGTTCTTCTATTTATGCCCAGCAAGAAGCCCTGGAGTTAGGCTGCCAGCAGGTTCTGTGGCTCTATGGAGAAGATCACCAAATAACCGAAGTTGGAACAATGAATCTGTTTCTATACTGGATAAATGAAGATGGAGGTATAGTGACACACAACATGAAAACTATGAGAGTAGACAGTTGGGATCATAAGGCAGGTATTCATATTCTATGTACAAGTCTTCTAGAAGCTATTTGGACCCCCCAAAATGCCAGCCATCATCCACTTCATCATCTTAGTGGGATAGTGACCTCCTTCTATAATCCACAAAATGATTGTTAGAGTGCCAATCATAAACTTTTTAATGAAATGACTTAACAAAGGGAATGTCTATTCCCTTCTGAGAACTGATAGGTGAGTCCTACCATTATGAAAGAGGAGATTCCAGAGCAGCCATGAGCAATGCCTAACAACATACTTAAACAGCGGAACCTTCCACATGCTCAGAAGGACAGAGTCTAGTCACGTATGGGTAGCATAGCAGATTTGCTGTCAGTTTTAACTGTGTTCTTTATCCTGGAGATGTGTCAGAAACAATGCACACATACTAAAACCACATGGGTTTTTCCCATCATCACTTTCCAGCAAGTCACATGTTTCAGAAGCATGGCCAAAAGTGCTTCAGCATCTAGCTGATAAAGCACTTAGCTCTTTCTTTGAAGAATTTGAATGTCCAATGGAGGCAGACAGAAATGTGTCAGTCAGCATTCTATGTCACTGGTGTTCAAATGATACTTTCAAGATATGCTAATCTTAAAACAGTTTTTAACTTTTTGCATCTACACCTCTGAGTAATGTACATGTTGCTTCGAAAACTATCTAGTTAATAAGCAGACATCTATTTAGACATCTTGGAAACACCCACTGGGCATGCAAGTATTCAGTGCTTAAGAACAAATAGTTGCACCTGACTACTGGCTTAGAAGACCACATAAGTTTGAGTCCTTAGAAGAACGAGCCAGCATATATGGTGGTGAATGGAAGGACACCTCTTGATTTTCATGAGTGCTGGTCCTCCATGAAAATTGTCACTGAATTTTTGCATGGCAGCATATGCAGGTTTAGACTCTGATTTAGTCATAGTGCTGTAGGTATCCTTGAAAACTGACATTTTTCTGACAGTGCTCACCTGCAGTATAGAGACAGCTTTGGATAATGTATTGTAATGGGAATCCAGCTACTTGATTCCCATCTCCAGTTTCATTACTTGTTTTTCTGCAAAATCTTTACCATTTCTGAAGGACTGAAATGATGTTTTCTCATTGTTGAATGAGTCTGTGAAGTCTTGTGGATGAAACTGTAAATAAGAGCAATCTCATTATAACAGCAGTGGACTTGTCAGTGTAGTTAGATAGCTGAATTCACGCCTTTTGTAACTTCACTAGAGAGACATGAAAATAGATTTTGGCTCATTTTGTCCAGGGAAGGGACAGTGAAGGGGGGAGATAATTAGAATTCAATGTTCTCATTGTACTTAAACCAGGAATATGCTGGAATTATCCAGCTGCAGCACCGTACTGTTCCAAAGATCTGCCAATCACTGTATTACCAGTGCACCGCTGAATAGTACCATTGTGAGGTGGCCGTAGCAAACAACTTGTAATTCATGCCACCCAGGCTAACTGTGTACTGGCAAACCTGCCATTTCACACAACGTGGTCATTAGCATCATTGGAGCACTTTTCTGTCTTCTACTGTGTTGATTAATGCTTAATTTATGATATCTTTAGTTGAAAATGACTCTTGCTGCCAATATGAGCCATCCTATACCTGCCTTATAGCTTTACATAGTGATTTTAAGTGTCTGCTATTATTTTCTCTCACTTCACAACAGATACTTAGGCTGTATTTTTGTTTTGTTATGCAAATTCTGCAGCTGAGAGAGAGTGATCTAACACAAAAAAAAAAAAAAAAAAAAAAAAAAAAAAAGTGAGGCAAAAATTGCAAATCATCATCAAAAGGAAAATGCCCCTGTTTGTGTGTTAAGAGGTCACTGCAGGATAGTCTGAATGTGTTCTACATGGTGTGTAACAAACCAAGGACCCAGCTCAGTAAAGCCCCCTCTAAAGAACATCCATGCTTCCAATGACAGCAGGCGTTTTTTGTAAGCCTTTGCTATATATTCTCAATTACAACATTGTTACTAAATATGACACATTGTCTTGGGTAGTGAGGGAGCCTGGAAAAATGTCTCATTTGTAACATTGTGGAGGAAACTGTAGGAAATTAAGTAATTTTTTGTAAAATAATATGACATCCTCTATGCTACTTTTGTGTTCCCCCTGTTCCTCTGGTTGAGGCTTGTGATATGACCAAATCTGGATCACCACTGTTGCATAGATAAGGGAGCGTGATATTCCATTTGTCAAAAACTATTTATAGTTTTATGTTCACAAAATGAAAATTTTGGTCACCCTGCTGAACTGTCCACGTGCCTCTTCAGAGTACATAATATTCCCAAGAGGCTGTTAACACTAAAGCTCTTATTTCCTTGAATAATCTTTTTTCTTCTTCCTAGAACATAAGCTTGACTTTCTGGAAAACCTTGAAATTTAAACGTAATGTCCAACCTGAAGGTTGCTAACTATGAAATCTGTACACATTTGCCAAAAATTCAGTTTCTTAAGAAAATGGGAATTAATAATACCCACTTCAAAACACCATACATAGGGTTAAATATTTTAAAGGACTTACTGGAACACTCAGGTAAAATAACATGCAAGCTTGATTACTGTTCTGTAAGTGGAGAATTATTTCTGCTGTGGGAGCAAGTAGACTTCTAACAGAGTAATTATTGTACCTTCTGTTCTAATAGGAGTTCATAGCAAAAGCATGGAGGGAAGAGCAGCATGAATGACACAGCAGACAAAGAGAAAGAGAGAAGTAATTGAGGAAAGGAAATCAGCAGAGATGAAAAGGTAGAATGATTGCATGAGGCGAGAGTAGAAGAAAAGCCTGAGGGAAATAAGGAGAAGAAAGAAATAGAAAGGTCCAGAACAAACTTGGAGCAAAAGTCAGCCATTCACATCCATGAAATCAGGGTTCACTGGGTTATCATTGACTCCGAAGTTCCCTTTATATAGGTAAATCATTTGGTAAATGATAATTTTGGTAAATTTCTCTGCATTGTTGTTGTCTGACTAGTACTGAAGGCATCCCATGTTTGGAATATTATTTCCTGTATGTTCATAAGTGCAGGTGTATTAAAATTGAAGTTATGTAAAATGCACGACTTCATTTTAAAAATACCTTTAAACTCCCTGTGGGAGTTCCATTGTTATGGCATGCCTATACTATGTCTGGTGCAATGGGTCACTGGACTTAAAGTGCTACTATTATAACAAGTAATAACAGTATTCAAAAGAAGAGAAACCCCAACATTTTTCTTCAAATTATGTTTTTCCATTTTATAAGTGCTATAAATTTTAAGGTTCCTAGCCCACCAGAATAACTCAGAAGGCAAACTGAGCCTGAGCTCACAGCCTGCATACCTGGAGATGGACAATCTGATGTCACATGGAGCCTGCTTTGGCATCAATTCACAGAGAACAAACATTTTGGAATGCCTTATTGTATAGTATTATCAGCTCTGCCAAATATCCGGGGAAGCAAATGTTCTTTAGGTGGCCCTAGGCTGGTAGGCATCATATGTATACTTGACAAAATTATACAGAACAGGTTGTTTGAAACATTATGAGACTCCCATGTCCTGTCTGCTCAGTGCTGGTTGGGGGATGGTCTGACCTGGCATCTTTTCAAAATAGCTCAAATCAATTAATATGCTATGTTGAACTTAAATGGGTTCTGGACAAGATTTGTAGCAAAAGCACCAGAAAGAGAATGTTATAAGGTATGTAGTCACAAACTTTGGTATTAAGGTCCATGTTATTTGAAGCTTTCTGCTAGAGAAAGACTTGTATATGACTGTGTCTGCAGAGTCCATAGCAGGTGGGGTTGAAAATGCACTATCAGCTTCCTACTGTTCAGAATGGAGGTCTGTGGCTCATGGAAAGTTTTCAAGTCCTCTTCTTTTGGTAGCTGTGCCAAAATTAGGATGTGATGAGCATCGTGATTAGGAGTGAAGAACTTTGTATTGTTCTTGACTACACGAGAAAGTAGAGACCACTGCTGTACTTAGGAATCTGGGATAGGTTAGGGAATGGTACTACTGGTGAGTCAAACCAGAGCAGAATGTATATAGCCTATTCTAGGGCAGCTCATTACATGTTTTGAGATGATAGTTTATGTCGATAACATATGTGCATGTGGATCCTCATAAAAGGAATGTGGAAGCATAAGTAGGAAAAAAAATCTATTTATTAAATTAAATAAATCTAGAGCTGGTTGCATTAAAAAAGTAACAGACGTTTCCCAAGAGAATGGACAATGAGTAGCAGATTCAATGAACAATTCCATTTATTATCCTTTGTTCTTCTATTCCACACCAGCTCCCAAAGTCCTGAGGAGGAGAGAGAGCATGCTGTAGTCAGCCTGGAGTTGTGTATGCACTAGCTGCCAGGCAGTGTTTGTGCACACATTATCTGACTGCTGAAAACAGGGTGTTCAGCTGCTAAGTTCAGATTGGTCTCTCTCAATGCAAGGATGAATAGCATGTTTCTGTCTTCTATCCAGCTGCAAATTTGTGTAGGACCTTTAGAGATTTTTTATGGCTGCTCCTTCTTCAAGACTGGTTCCAACAGGCCTAGATTCAGTGATTGCTTGCCATGAAGGGTAAAGGGGCATAATGACAGCATAAAGATGCATATCTTGTTCTTTGATTTGTTCTTACCTAGGTGACAAAAAAACATTATGGTTTGTGGATTTAATGATCTGGATAATATCTATGTATGTTCAACAAAGATAGGGGATCCTCAATGGGAAAAGAAAATGGTTAGAAAAAAAAAAGAAAAAAGAAAAAAGAAAAGAAGAGTATTCCTGAAAGACCCACTGACTGTAAATTTAAGTATTTACCAAGTATGAATCACCACGTATTACTGTTTCATTAGTTAGTGTTGGATGAACATTTATTTTTTTATCTAAGTGGAAAGATCATTAAGGAGGTCTCTTTTCAAAATGAATTTGGCAAGATTTTTACTGCTTTGCTAATTCAGTAAACGAGCTTCAAAATTCCTGGGAAATGTTTCATTGTAGCATTTGGAATACTGAACACCATATTCCTAAATAAGTTAAAGTGGTTCAGGGAGAGTCATGATCTGCCCTGGCATTATTAGGCATGGCTTTCCCTTGTGTCTCTCTAGCCTGAATTTGAAGACAGCTGTTCAGTGGTTCCCAATAACTATTCAGTGAATCCATTATTATGGAATAATGCTGAGGAATAAATCTTACTACTAGCCTTTACCATGTATTTATTCATGTATTAAATGTATTTCTTCCCTGTTCACTCATGTGTAGTCAAAAGGTTTCAAACACTCAACAGTAACGTGTTGGAGTTAAATTTGAGCAGTCTGTGTTCACAAAACTTTGAAAAATGTTGCATCTTACAGGGTAGAGAACATTTCTGATAACATTGAACAAGTTTTTCATTTTTGGTGTTTTTTGATTGTTCTGTTTAATTTCTCTTGTATTTGACAGAAAATGAACTGGCAACCCCACCTTTAGACGGCATCATCCTTCCAGGAGTGACAAGACAGAGCATTTTGGATCTGGCACGCAACTGGGTGAGTGCTTTGACCTTTCCGGTAATGGTTTCAAACATCATGTTATAATACCTACAAAAATATGTATTTCTGCTGTTCAGTATCTGGAAGTTCAACTGGTCTAGTCAAATCCATTAACCTAAATGGGAACTAACAAGCATATTGATTCATAGATTCCTAGCAACTCCATCAGAATACCCAAACCTGTCACATAGAACAATACTGAGCTTGTTAAAGTAGCTCCATATAGTATTTAATATGAAAATTCTCATTAAATCCACCAGTACCAACAACATCAAGCAAGGATAGAAGCAATTACCATGTGTCACCACAAGTATATTTTAGTTATCAGCGCTGTCTGCCTGTCTCTCCACTTATTTCTCATGGTTCCACCCTTACTGCTAATAGCTAGCATGAAGCCTAAAATTAACCCACAATCTTAGTCATCTATCTGCTTACAGATTCCAATTGTGTAATGTACCCATCCCAAGTACCTATCTGGCACTTGAATGGACTAGCTCATATCTTGAAATGCAGGGAACTCTTCACTCTGCCTATACTGTATTTTATTGCACCTTGGGTAAAAATACCATACAGCCAAAGGTTCATTTAGTCTATTTTCCTGTCTCCTCATTTTGCCCAGGGTTATGTTCAGGGAGGAATAACAGGAATAAAGTAGGCATGTGTGATACTTTCCCCTTGGTATTCTCCAAGCTTCCAACTGCCTGTAGTTGAAAAATTTCCTGAAATACAGTTTGTAGTTGAATGTAATGAATAGAGCTAAGCATAATGAAGAGAGCTAAGCACGTGCTTCGTGGGGTATATATGTCACTTGTTGATCTACATTGAACTCTCATGCATCTTTACTCATACTAGTACTACTGTGATCTAGATTAAAACTAGTATAGATACGCACATGCACCTCTCAGACTTGTCTCCTTTACAAGACAGACAGGTATTCCTGGTTGCTAGGGCCTGTCAGTGAGACGTCAGAGTCTCTCTCACCTTAGTGTTCATGAATAATTATGTGCCTTCTACTCTCCCAAAAATTGTTCTCATCTTCCTGTCCTCCATTTACTAACCTGTCTGATACCTTGCTTACATGGTGTCCCTGCCTTTCTCTTGAAATGCTGTCCTTTCCAGAGCTAATCATATTTCTTCGCTCTCTTTTGCACCTCTGTTCCATGTTTAAAAGATTGCATATAAAACAAGGGCTAAACTTTAGTTTGGTCTGATAGGACAATAAAGTCTACATAAAGCCATCACTTGAATAGTACAAAGGTTGATGTTTACTATTGCTCTTTAAAAGCTTCCCCTCAATCAGTTGCTATTTGTTCTTCAACACTTATAGAAGGTAAACTTTTCTCCTTTTTAAAGACTGCTTCCAGTGCGAATTGCTTTATGCATACCTGCAGTACAGTTAATTTTTGTAGGTGACAGTTGCGTGCAGACTGCAATGTAAAATTTCACCAGGTGTTACAGAAAAGTACTGCATCCAACTGGCATTACAGGTGGAATTAATAAAAAGTATTTTGCTTAGGAATTGTCCGAGAGTGGGATGGAAAGTTCTTGTACAAGAGTCATTTTTGTACAAACTTCTGGACTCTAGAGACCATAAGTACTAAGATCCTGTGTCACATAACCCATGACAAATTCTGCTGTATTATTCCCTAATGCAATATTTGGCATTGTGTGCGAAATCAAAGGGAAGTACCATTTAGTCATCAGCATTCTACCTGGCAAATCACCGGCTTCCTTTTTGTTAGAGTCTATCGTGTGATACTATGAGGTTGGAAAAGATCACAAAATCACAGCCAAAACTTAGTTGGTTGCAAATGGGCTAAGTAAAAATACAAGATAGTTCTATCAGAGATGTTTCAACCATGGAAAACAAGCAACAACAAACACCATAATTTGTTAAACTTTTTACAATTTCTGTTTGATTCTTCTTGTGCAGGGAGAATTTAAAGTGTCTGAGCGATACATCACCATGAGTGACCTGACAGCTGCCTTGGAAGAGAACAGAGTGAAGGAGATGTTTGGTGCTGGAACAGCTTGTATTGTATGTCCTATCTCCAAAATTTTGTACAAGGGCAAGGTAAGATTTTTTTTTTTTGCCTCTCCAGAATTTTCTCATAATGAATTGTAGTAAAAAGAAAAACAAAACAATCAAGCAAAACAAAACAAAACAAAAACCACAACCAACACCAAAGAAACCCACAAATGAGGTGGAAAAAGAGTGCTGCCTGAGGCTTGTAGAGAGATGAAGTGGCAGTATGTTATTTGCCAAATGAGTTACTAGTATGTTGTCAGAATAAGGCATTCCCTCTCATCTTTTGTTTGTTTGTTTGTTTGTTTTCTTAGTTAAGAAATTGTACCTTGCCTGTACAATTAACTGTCTGTTTTGGATGGATCTCTTGGAAGGCTTAGATTGGCCTTTGTTCAAAACAGCACAACAGTACAACTAATTTAACTTTTCACTGGCTGAGCAAGCTCTCCTATTAAAACATTACAATTAACCTTACCTACTTTCAAGGAGGACTAGGAAGCTTGATAAATACTTCTTCAAATTCTTGTTGACCCAAAGGGATTTATATTTATATAAAGCTATTATTATGTTATTTTCTCTTTCTCTTCTCTCTCCATCTTATCTCCCTTCCATCTTCTCCAATGCCCCACCCCAACCTTCTTTACTCATTGTTAGCATTTGCACATTCCAACTATGGAGAATGGACCTCAGTTAACAACCCGATTCCTGAATAAGCTGAGTGATATCCAGGTAAGATGTTTGCTCTTCTTTAACCAAATAAAATAGTAAAAAGTGACAATATGAAAACATTGGAAACAAGTATTTTTAATAATGGTGCTATAGGCATAGTATTATGTCTTAGCTTGCTGTGGTTATCTAGCCTTATTTTCTCAAGATGAAAAAAAAAAAAAAACGTTAAATGGATGGAGAGTGGTATACTTCTTCCCTTGATCTTCCAAAATTAATATTGTTGTAAGATATTACTGTTATCCGTAAAAATCCAGCACAGTTGTAACAAGTTTCCCTTTGAAGGGAAAAAATAGATGAAGCATCTTATTAACCACAATCATAAATGAGTATGGACTAATCAATTAAGAGATATGTACAGTAGTAAGCACTCACTAGATACAACAAGCTGATCATCATTTCTGTTTCTCAGTACTTTCCAATCACAAGGCCACCTCTTGTTCTTAAAACAGTTTCTTCCTCTGTGATTTGCTAAATATCACATTCTATATGGAATCTGTGCTTGTCCTGCATGTCTGGGCATGGAAATCAGTATTGTTTCATTTACCATAAATGAGCAGAACATGATGACCCTCCTTATTTTATCTGACTGTTTTATTTTCCTTTTTTTTTTTTTTTTTTTTTAGGGTACTTAATAATGTGGGGGATGGGAATAGGTATTGGTAAGTTGCTAGGCCCTTTATTTTAGATTTGATAGCAGTAGCTGTTTGCCAGTGTTGTCATTTGTCATGATTTTTCATCTGATAGTTACTGCTCTGCATTCTTAGCTTTTTGGCTCAAGGAGGTTCTTAGACTTGCTACTAAAATTTTTATCTTCCTGTCAGTGAACACTGAGTTCTGTTGCAGTACCTAGCAACTGTATGGATCCCTTAAAATAATCAGAACTTCTTAAGACAGATTCCTAAAACTGAATTTTCTGTTTTACAGGCCTTTTACTATTGTGTAGAAATAATCTGACACAGGGTTCTTTTGCTATTCTTCTTTAGTCTTGCTTCTCTACATATTTTTAAAGTTCACAGGTACTGGTCTCCAACATAACCACATTTTTTTTTTTTTACTTTCAAATATTTTCTAAGCCTGGTAGCTCAAATATTGCAGCAAGACCGCTTGACTATTTTTCATTAAAAGGATGACGAGATCCATGTCTTTTATTCCTTAGAATAATATTGAGCATTGCTAGCTCAATAAAGAAGTCCTGATACTGTGTTACTTTTGTGTTGGTGGCGTGGTTAACTTTCATGGAAAGCAAAAAGATGCTCTTCCTGCCACTTTTCTGTTTTTTCAGTTCTGCCAATTATAATGGCTTGTGATCTGTATCTTTCTCTTTAAAGACTAGGACTGACAGCTAGGAAGAAGCATAGGCATCTTTGGTTCTAATTTTTATTATTTGTTGAGGGAAGGGAGAGGCTTAGTACTCTGTGTTCCCAGGTCAATTATATATAATATTTTTATCATCTCAGTACACAAGAAAGGCTACACCATAGATTTTCTCCAGAATCCTACATACCACAGTCCTATTTCATCTTTCTCATCCCTAAGTGCCATCATTGTTGGTGTCCATCAGTTTATTCTTCTTCTTGCCATCTGTCTGGTTTTATGTCAGGGACAAGCTATGGACTGTATAATTTTATTGATATACTTTTTGTTGTGATGTATACTGATCACTGTTCCATAGTGCTCTGCTCTGTTAAAGACATCTTGTTAGTATGTCAGGGATCTTTAACATCTACTATCGTTTGTGTAATTCTTGTGTTATTTTCCGATGCCTACATCGTGCTTCTGAAAGCTAAGTTAGGGCCTTCAACAATGTATGGTCAGTTTGAGTCTCCACAGATCGCTTCTAACTGCATTCATGGAACAGCTCAGCATCGGGAAGAGTTCAGGCCAGTTCTAGCACCTTCTTTTTGAATGTTGTGTGTGAGGTGTTAGGTACTGCTTTAGCCATTTGTATTACAAGACAAGCAGGTCCGTTCTGTAGAAGAATGGATTGTGAAATCCGGAGTTGTTTCAGAAGACTACACTGGAATATGAGTCTTCCTCCCCTGGCCAGTAGATTATGAGTCAAGGCAAATCAAGACAAATTCATCCAGCTTGTTCCCTGAGGTTACCTTCCTTCCTTGCTACCCCTCTCCTCCATGCCCATCGTTAGCTTTCCTTTTTCCCTCAAGGCTCAGGAGGAGGCTGAAAAAGTATGGATTGCTTCTAATCTTTATCTTCTTTGGACCTTTATACATTACAATTATGCATACAGAGTTGAATGTACTTAGCATGTGTTCGTTAGTTGCAAGCCAACAGTAAATCCATCATTCCTAGAATCTGCTGGATTGTTACATAACACATATACTTCTGTGTTTTCTTCCTTCTTTAAAAAAGCCATGGGAGTTCGAATGCTTTATCATTAGAAACATGGTTTTAAAGAGACTCAAGGCTGCCTTCTCTTTAAGAGTCACTCAGCATTTATTGGTTATATTTCTGCACATTCCTACCTATGGAAGTATGAGCTTACATTCAAGTGGACAACAGAGTGTCATAGAGAAAATGATGCTGTAACACACAAAATTGAATATATAATATTCATGAATGTCAAGACATTTTTCAAGCTCTTTCACAGAGATCTTATATATATTCTACCAGAAGGGAAAAAGAAGATCTCTTTGTAGCACCATTGGACTAGCGCTATTATCATTTGAGCAGTCTGAGACTGTTACTCCAACGAATATGCATGTTCTGAAGAATAAAATGCAATGGAAATTACAGCCAGACATAGCTTAAGTCTCTGTACCATTGTGTTGCCTGAATTAAGGCAATGTATCCATTTCATTCTGGACAATGGACATTTGTGAGGTAGTGATAGCTGTCAGTACCAACAGTGTCCTGGATTTGAACCTATGACCAAGAGGTGCAGGGTTCCATATCCAATATCATTATACCGACTCCTTTGAGTACAAAACATCCTTGTTTAATGTTTTCAGATTATTTTGATTATTGTGTTTTCAAGTCTGTTTTCATACTGCTCGTTGTTCTTTTGCAAGTCTTGTGTATTCAACAGGATTTCTCTGGATTTGAACAGCTGTTCAGTGGGAACTAGAGCTAGAGTGACAAATTAGAAACTCATGGGCAGAACTTATTTAATTTCTCACACCAATTGAGAGAGACAGTAGTAGTACTGCAATATACATTTCCCTTCCTGTCACTGAGTGGAAATCATGATTACATAAGGCTGATAAAGATTTTATATAAATAGTTTACAATGTATACAGTAATGGTGTAGTTATGAATGGATTAGTCATAGAAGACTGTCTTCTGTAATTGCTTGAGTTAAGAGATACAGACATGAGATTCTTTTGTTTGGAAACATACTGAAATACCAGTCAAATGTTTTTGTGGTTTTGCATTCCATACTTTGAGAATAAAAAAGCTTTTGCTGTACTCTTTAAAATGTAGATCAGGATGCAACTTGGAATAGGTGAATGGAAAGTAAAATGTATTGTTTATACTGCATGAGATAAAAATACATTTAAACACTGAAGTCAGAGACAGCAGCGAGCAGAGGTTTAGTCAAAAAGCACATATTTTTTAAGTCACAGAATCTATATGGGTAGACCAGTGGAAGACAGCTAGGGAAGGATAATGGATGTGTTCGTTTTTACAGAGCAGGACCTGTGGGAGAAAAAGAAGGATGGGATAGCCTAGCCTAAGGTCATAGTGTTCTTGACAGAGTCAGAAAAGGAAACTAAATCTGCTTTGATTTCCAAAATGAAAACATCTTGACTGTGGTCAGAATCTTCATTCTCTCTTTAATTCTGGAAGTAGGTTCGAACCGTAGTCAAATGGCAACTCAGACCAGATCTTGCAATTTCTGAAATCAGCATCAGAGCATTATGATAGTACCTAGAGCCATCAAGACATCCAAGTAATCTCCTGTCTTTTCCCTGCTTTCTGATTTGTGAGTGGTGGGGGAGTCATCTTTTCTCTGAGAAACAGCAATGTGAAGGTCAAAGACTTTTTTTTCTCCTCCATTTCCCCCATCCACAGCAAAACTGCCTCACATCGGGGTAATTCAGTACTTTGTGGTTAAACTAATGATACATCTGTTTTTTCTTGGTTACATTTCATAAGGCAACCACACTGACATCTGGGAATGTAAACTGGAGATCCTTTCAACGAGTAATTCTTTCCAAGGTCCTGTGCAGCACCACAGCAGTGTTTAGTCAACTACATCACAAACTGCAGAATAGGCACACCAAAATTAATAACGAAAAAAAAAAATAGATATACTTGCAGCTCATTTAGAGTCTTTACTTACTGGATCAAAGAGTAAAATGCAAGCAAACTGAATGTTATTTCTTTGTGCATCTAGAATTGTGTTCTTCTGGCATATCCTTATCTGGAGATGTTCTCTCTTGCCTATGTTAGTGTGTCTTTATCTCATTTACTGCTGATAAACAAGTTGGATTTGGAGGAACTTTCTTTTACTTTCTCTTGGAGAGAATAGCAAGTGATCTTTTCTGCATACAGAAACTCTCCAAAAACAGTACTTTATTCCTCACTAAAAAGTGTTTTCAAGCTCACTGAATATTGTACTGTAAGGGGAAGGGCTTTCAACCTACATCTGCCACTAGCCTGTCCACCTCTGCTTTACTTACATACATGAACCATATGTGCATTTTTGGGGCTCTGGAGTGTTGTTTACAGGCTTGGTGACATTAGAACACAGAGACAATTTAACAACCAAAAGTGCTGCCTTGGGACTGTATGCTTCCCTGGAAGGGAAAACAGCTCCATGTAGTAGGTCACCTTCATTTCTGCCTGGTGGTCCTACTCGTTCATGTATGGGAAGACACCTTGTTTTATTTGGGTTGCAATTCTCTCTAACTGCATTCTGTAGTATTTGTGATTGGTTTTATTTCACATTCAGTCAGAATGTTGTAATAAAATGACACCTTGAAAATAGAAAGAAAAATTGTATGTTTACTGGAGCTCGAGCGGGGGCATACTTAGGAATAAGCTCAGGGAATCTGACCTCAGGGAATAACAATATTAAATTGATGGAAAGCTTTAGTGAGGCAGGACTATTCTGTACCTTCTCTAATTGAGGATCAGAATCACTCCTTTACAGTTTACTCGTTGGAGGATGTGTAAATCTGCAAGCTACTTTTAGGCTTTGCTCAAATTAAAACCAGAAGGCATAAGAAATAATGTAAGCTTCTATCAGGGTGCTGGATATGAATCCTTATGAGGATAGATATAAGAAGAAATTATCATCATTACTGTGCACTTTTACTTTTAAATTTTATCCTTAAACTCCATTTTTGCTTTCTTTCAGTATGGAAGAGAAGACAGCGATTGGGCTGTGCTGGTGTCGTGAAGGTGAAAGAATTCAGACCCTCCAGACAGAACAAACACAAATAATAACAACTTCTGTAGCTGCCTGTGCATAGCATAGTTTCTTTATCAATTTACTTCCCAGGATGATTGTTTCCACAATCCAGCAAATGTGAACACAATCATTTTGTTTTCTACTGTAAGTCTGTTAGTAGAAGCCTGTCTTCTTGGTAGAGGTGCTAAATGTTAGCAATAGAACTTTCCTAATGGTTTCTTAGTGCCTCCTTGTATCTTATGTACAGTGTAAAAATTTGTAAAATGCTCTTCAACTGCTCTTCAGTTTGTTTTGTTTGTTTTAACTGTCATCACCAGCAGAGCAAGTTGTATAACACAGACATTGCCTGTTAGTTGGCTGCAGGGTTCTATTGACATTATTCTGCCTTTTGCTCTGTGTTCAAGAAACAGTTAAGTTTAGCCATATGCTCTTTCCTTTTGTAACCCACTTGTATGGGAGATTTCTTAGTTTGTGTAGTCCCACAGATTCCTTCATCTGTATTCTGTCAAATAACAGCTCTGTCCTTTAGGCCCACACACTCAGAGTGGATTTAGCATGCAAAATGCTCCCTGATAGACTGCTGCCTTTCCCTCCATGTGGGGATAAGCAGTGGCTGCCTGGGCAGGGCATACCTCACTAGTAGCTGAATACATCCTCCTGTACATGATGTTCAGGACTGAGCTAGACCATGCCAAAACAAGAATCACTCTTTGGCTTAACAGAGAGCTGCAGATGCAGTGTCACCTTCTGGTGAATGTCTAGAAAATAACGTTAAACAAATCAGTGGCTGTAGAAGTTGAACCGCTCTTCATTTGGACAAAGTGAAAGCAACCAAGACTTTGGAATGAATAAATTAAAAGGAATTTCCTTCAACATCTAGTCACATGACTTAGATCAGCAAAATATTTTCTCATCCTTCACTGTTCACTGTGAAATGTATCCAGCATCCACTACTACATATGCATCTTACTGGGGTCTTCCTGTTTGAGGAACAAGCTATGTTGTCAGCAGAAAATACGTAGCCCGAGACAGAAAGAGATTCAGTGCAAGCCCTGGTCTTGTTCTAATTAAGCATATTCTTCATATTCTGCTATTGTCTTACATGCTGTCTTGATACTTTCTGGAAACATTATAAAGTATATATCCCATAGTTAGAGAAACAACATCTGTTCACTAAGAAATATCCTGTGATATTTATTAGCTTTGTCTTTTTGCACACCAATTTGTCAAATGGCTTTAAGATATCTCTAGCCAAAAAGGATCATCATATTCTGTATCAATGTTCCGAAGTGCTACTTCAGTATAAAACTGGTGGAACTTTATTGACACTAATGGAGTTCTGTAAGAAGAAACGTGTATTTCCATAGTTTGCAGTAGAGATGCCACCAGTATTAAGGGAAATGCTTAGCACTTTATTGTATGGTGTTTATTTTTGTTTGTTTGTTTGTTTGTTTCTTAAGAAGACCCAACAACATCTCTCCCATGGTTTATAAGTTCTTTGTTGTTACTGTCATCTGTTAACATAGTTCAAAAAGGCAAAGTAGAATTTCTAATAGACCATCCATGCCTTATACAACTGCTCAAAAGTAGCATTATGGCTTTCCTGTTCTTTTTTTGGTCAGATTTTAAAGACATACCCCTACTTAACCATCTTTTTTTTGCTCCCTCAAATCATGACTTTTACTGTCTTTCACTGTGGTCCGATCTGATCTTTTAATGAAGAACAGTTGAAGTTTTTTTCTGACAGTGTAACTATTGTTAAAATATTAGACAGTTTTGTCTTTAGAATACAACTGCAAGCACAAAAATTTGTTTCACTTACAGTAGCAATAGTACTGTGTGTCTGCTTTTCCAACCATTTGAATTGGTATAGTGTGCTGGTCTTTGTTCAGTATCTTACTGAACTTTGTTCAGTATCTTATGTGTCATAAGCTGCTTGTAGTCTTTCATTTTTCTTTAAGAAGGTGGGTAGAAAATTAACATGAGGAATATGTCAAGATGCAATGTGGGGTAGAGAATTTTATCCAATGAGGCAAGTATCATAACTAAAGAGTGCCTTTAACTAAAATGTGGCATGTAACTTTGTAAAAAAGTCATGTAATGAGCAACTACACATGGCTTTCTGTTACTGAACTGTTTAAATTTGTCCCTTTATGTTCATCTTAGATTTAGCAGCTAAAGGAAAAGTGGAAGTATCTAATTTCAGATATATGGAAAAGTGGTTGAACGATACATTAGCATCTCAAAATCTTGATAGAGTTGATGGGTATCTTGTATCGAAAATCCCCATGAAGGCATGAGAGTGCTAGTATTAATCTATTCACTAGTTGGAATGAATAGGGACCAGTTTGAATAATTATTTTACTGTGCTTTAGAAGCTGAAAGCTGTGCAAAACTCTTCTTAAATTGGATGCAAGTAATTTAATGTGAGGAAACCAAGCAGTTTCATTTATTGTGGTTTGCACTGTTGCCTATACCAAACAGAGAAACACCTCTCCTTCCAGTGTACATATTCAGCTGGAAGAGACTTCAAAATTAAAAGGGTTGAAGCAGGAATGACCCACAGAAATGCATAAACTTTTCTAGCAGAGAAGAATGAAAATGTAGTATGTGTATGGTCAACTGTTATCTTTAACGTCTTGGTTACATGCTTTACTCTGGCTGTGGCTGTTTCTCATGTGAAACTCAACATTGTGGTTGTTTCTAAATCTAGGTAGATAGATTCTAGATTTTAAACTTTAAAACCTAAATAAAGGGAGCTATTTGGTCAGCATCATACTGGAAATTCTTCTGATCTTGCATGATGTCCTACCCTGTATTACACCACTGTTTTTTATCCTGTTAACCAAAGGAAAGAAATAATACGGGTAAATAATTGTTTGGTGTTGTTCTCCATCCCCCCCCCCCCCCCCCTTTTTTTTTGCCTGTAAAATTTCTTTGAGGGAACTGTGGTATTCCCTGAGCTACTAATAGATTGTAAAAGAACATCTGCACATCTCTTTTCCATGTGCCCTATTTGTTTAATTGCAACAGATTTACATAGAAAGAGTATGGTACATCATAACTAGGCAATTATCCATTCTTCATTACTTAGTTATGGGTCTGTTAATTGGTCATTTAAGACATAAGATAGTCTAACATTAGGAGGATTTGAGACTGTTCAAAAAAAAATCAACAAATTAATATTGTGTGATATTTGCATAATTGGCTGCAATTATTTAATGTCTAATTGGGTTGATCAAATGAGATTCAGACTTTCACATGTTTGTGCTTTACAAACACTGGTACTTTAAAATGATAATGATGAACTCTAATTTTTGTATGTTCTTTCTTCCCCCTTTCATTCTTTTGATTGTTATTTTCAGTATTGAACATGTCCCTAATTTTCAGTTTGGTGAGTATGATTCATGTTTCAGGAAAGTCCTTCAAATGAGTGATTGTTTCATGAAATTGGTATTTCATGCAGACTGTTCTGATGCCAAGAGTTGTGGAATCAGCAACTGGTGTTACTTAAATAAATTCTTAGCTGTAATGAGGGCAAATTCACTGAGGATTTATAGTGACAAACTTGAGTAAGAATGCTAATAAAGGTCTCTGCTTAGAGTAGATAATCTTTCCGGTCTGTAGCAGAGCAAAGCAAATGTGATTTTTCTGGGATGTAGAAAGGAAATCTGAAAAGACAAAAGCCAAGGTAGTGCGAGATCTCTGCTCCAGCCTTTACTTACACCTGTTCATCTCTCTCAAGCCAAAAAGCAATTGTCTTCCACTCTTCTTTCTAGGTAAACTCTTGTTTAGAGCTTACCTCATTCAACAGAGAGATATTATTGGTCTTCTCCTGCACACTTACTATATTCTTATTTTTCCTCAGGAATGAACATTAGTTTGGATTTGATTACTTGGATATTTGAAAGAATGATTTGTAATGTGAGTTTTTTGAAATGTGTGTAGTACATGGACTTTGATGGAGGTAGACAGAAAAACAGCTGGGAGTGGGTTCCACAGCCACCTGTTTAGAAGAGAAATCCTCTTGAATTCAGTGGCCTCTCCAAAACAATCTACCTAATCTCAGCAGATTGCTTAGTGTGATCTGTCTGTTGATAGTGCCTTGCTACAAAGTAGAATACAAAGATTATAGTTCATCCTGTTAGACTATGACATGTTTTTCTCTCTGCATGGGATACACCCTACCAATGGTAAATTTTAACATCCTAGTGGCAGGCTTGTATACTGAGAGGTGGAAAGGTGTAAACAATGGCTTAGCATGGCCTGAGGTAGGCCATTCTTTTGTATTTCTCTCCCTGCAAACAGGTTTGCATACAGATTTGCAAACACTTTGCCTCTGCCTCTCCCTCTCCTGTTATGACGTCCTTTGGTCTCAAAACTAAAAGTGGCTCTTTAAGAAAATTTTGCATTGGTTTTGCTTTCAGCAGTAGTGGTAGTTTATAAATAAAAAAAAAAAATTAAAAAAAAAAAAAAAAAAAAGAAAAGAAGTTTTTATCTTGCGGGTGTGCAGGGATCAGAATTTCATTTTTCTACCTGAGCATGTAATGCCTGAACAGGCTGACCCTGGACAAGTATTCTAATCTGTTTTTAAGTGCAGAGTAGTAGTAATACCAATCCTGCTGCTTTTGACTCTAATCCAAAGTTTTTTGGGGAAGAAAAAAAAAAAAGTTATTTTATTACAGATCAAATAAGCTTTCCAGAAAGCTTTTTAAGCAGCAGACAAAGATACCAAGTACAGTGCAATACATTTAAGTTTTGCTGTGTGAACCCATAAACAAGTAAAATACGTAGTTCAGAAATGTAGTAGCAGGCATGAAAAGAAAGTTCACCTCCTCCTCTCAGACAGTACTATCTTCCTGTCTTCTTTAAAAGTGATGCCTGGAGGAAGCATTGTACCTCTCAATGTAGAATCATTAGACTGCAGATATTGTAGAGGTACACCTTGCCACATAGCACTGAGACAGACCTCTGTGTGAATCTTGGCTACAAGTTTTTTTTGCAGTCTTTAGCTTTTGGAAGTGTCAGAGCTGTATTTTACTCTGTTTTGTCACTATCCTTAAGATTTGGAAAAACAATTTAATACTAATCTCTTTGCATAATAGCAAAAGAGATTACTGATATTGTATTGGTGGAAAACCATGCAGTTGCACTCCTGCCTATTTCTTACTTTAAGCCCAATAGTTAGTGGGAATTTCAGGATATTTTCCCTGACCACACAAAATCTGAGTGCTGTCTGTAGCACAACTGGCAAATATATCTCTAGCTTCATAAATAAAATTTAACTTCTTTCTTACTCTGAATGATGAAGTACGTTGGGACCTAGCATGTGTGCAATACTGAATTATAATAGTCAAGCTTTAGATTTTAAATGAAATTTTGGAATTAGTATCTCAGATGGAAATAAATATTACTGATTGCACCAGCAAGGTTTACCACACCCAACTTTTCTAAAAATGCTGGTGTTTAAACTCTTTAGTAGTAATAGCATGGCTAGACACTTGTGCCTGTCTTTGAACATGAATTTATACTGAGCTTGCTTACCATAAAACTTAAATTATTGTGTCTTAATTTACCACAGTTCTGAATTCTTACTCCATGCTTTAAAAAATAGAATATTAAATTTAATGTGTACAGAAGGATCTTAGGGAGGAATAAAGAGGTTGATAACACATTTTGAAAGTCTTTAAAATATCTGGTGAATGCAGTTAAGGTAGTTAGGGTAGAAAAAGAGAAGACAACTTTGTGGAGAAAAATAGCTATAGCATACCAAATGATTTTCTAATGCTTTGGAGCCCATTATATTGCATTTCATCCTCCTGTCCAGGATCATGTTTGTTATTGACCAAAGAGGCATGCAGGGAAAAGTAGGTCAAATATGCTTAGTGCTTTTTTTTTTTTTTTTTTTTTTTTTTTTTTTTTAACCAAGCAAGAGTTAGGAAAGTTTCTAAGAGCTGGTTCTCTTGATTTTCTCATGCTTTTAGCAGTCATTTAAGTGTGAGATGGAAGAGCTCAGAAGTTATCTTAGGCAATACTATCATGCAGGAACAGATTGATTTTCACTTTATGATCACGTTCTTGAAGATATGAAAATGGTGTCTTTTAAATTTTGCATCTTTTTATAAAAACAATGCTTATCATTTTAGAACTTGATACAATATCACTGAACAGTTATCTTAAATTATTATGTCCTGGTAGATTAAGAGAAGAATGCAATCAACTTCTTCCTGTATACCAAATCCCGTATTTATTATGATTTGGTCTCTGCTAGAATTGTGACCTCTTCGGGTTAAATAACATGTCTTTTTCTCTACTGTGTCTTTCAAGTGCACCCTGGGCTTTTTGGTAAGTACTAAGAGCTGGCAGCAAATGTCAGAGCAAAAAGCAAAGTGAAAAGTCCTCTGTCTCCAGAACAGGTATGCTAGGAATGAGTAAAATTGCCCATCTCCTTACTTCAGTAAAGACAAGAGTTCAGAAGGTAATTACCATTCTCATTCAGTCCAAAATAGTGACAACCCAGGTGTACCAAATATCTGGCAGCATGGTAGATTGCTATTTATGAATGCTCCTATTCAATTGCTTAAATGCCTACACCTGTGCCTACATTCTTCATAATTTTAGCCCTAGTATCTGAGTTAAAATCTGCAACACATTTATATATGTCATGAAAATGTAAAGTAATAGATAAAAACAAATAGTAGTGATGCAGACCATCTAAAACTGAGAAACATTTCTACGTGTCAGTGGCCTGTTTTGTCCCCATAAATTCAATTCATTTTCTAACGGCCCAGTAGCTGACCAGAACTGTAAGTAGGAGACCAATATATCATTAATTCTACCCATTAGTCAAGAATGTTGACAAAGAGTGAATCTATTCCCTCCACCTGGGAAAATGGTTTGGAAACCTGGCCAGTACAGTAAAGATTGACAGAAGGTTCTTTGCCATGATGGAGACAAGCAGGAGTTTTATCTAAAGCTATTTGCAAACAATTTTTGTCACACCAGTAAATTTGTAAAGACAGATATCCCAATCTACCCGACCTTCAAGACATTTAGAAAACTGCAGTAGTAGTACTTGGAATTGTAGCAGTGGGAAATCAGTAACTTAAGAGTGAGAAGTAAACACCTCTGAAGGGTCTCTGTTGTCTTAAATGTTAAAGTTAACAGGGTATTTTACAGGGATCTGAGCATATAAAAGCAGTAAAGGACAGATGTGTGAAAAAAATACTGGATCAACTAAAGGAAACTCTACCTCATTCTTCTCTAAAGGTTTTGTAGAAGCACAATTAAACGCTCCTAATGGCATTGTTACGTACAGACCATCTGGCATGAAAGAAACACTTTATATTTGTATGTCTATAAATCCTGTAATAACTGTATTTTGCTGGCCGTAGAAACAGTCTATACTATTTGCAGTTTTCCTCATCAAATCTGTAATTATGCAATGTTTCTGTCTCCAATAAAGGAATTTAATGGGTACCTGTTTGTGGCATGTTATGAAATCATCACTGTCGAGTACAGCTAACTAAGCATAATTATCCCATAGATGGGAGCTGTTATGAAATATTTTCTTGAAGATTGGCTTGAAAGGAAGAAGAACTACTGAACGAAGTGTGGCATTTAAGTACAGCTGAATATGATGCAAGTGGTGAGAGATAAGCTACATCTACGGCCAAAATGCAGAGCCTGTATTCTGCCTTCTGGCTTCCACCAAAGTCCACGGGTATGGCACTCGTAACAAAGGGAAGAATGAGGCTTTACCGATGGAAGACTTGCATCTGCCCTGCCAAGCCTGGAGGTTGAGATGGTTGTTTCACTACTGCTGGACAAATCAAGCAGCAAAACTACCTACCCGCTAGCCATGTTGTCATGAAACAGCTTATAATATGTCAAGACTATGTAGCAGTGATTGAATACAGCCCCCAATTCTAAGGAGTTCGGGGTGATAAACTCAAGGGAGAGAAGCCAGAAAACAACGTTATACTTTGTGCACTTAGTTCACAGGGCACTTTTGAGTAGTCATTACTCTAAAGCACGTCAACCAGTGGGAAGCCCTTTGAAGATGGAAAGCACTGGAAAGTGAGTGTCATTAAAATCTTGACATTTGCCATGTGTAGTAGCTATATTTACAAAAATACTTGACGTATTCCCCTTTTTCAGGGCAGGGAATACTGTGATTAAAGGTAGTACAGATCCATGCTGTGGTAAAGTACACATCAGGGTAAATTTTCCATCTGGTTGGCTCTCAGTGATTTCAGAGAAGTCTGGCAGGGGTACAGGACACTTTAAAGAAGTAGTAGACATGTAAGTATTAAGAGTTGTTAATTGCTGCTGGTGAAACAAACCTAACATGTCAAAATCAAACTCTATTCCTGTGTTTTTGACCTCTCTACTTTTATCCTAAGGGAACCTTTTGTAACTGTAAGCTTGAGCTTTAGTAAGTTTTCAAAACTCATTTATCCCAAGTAGTTATAATTTGAGGACTTTGCAAGGGACTGAGTGGGCTGCAGACATGGACAGACATGTGCCTTTAAGTAAAACTTGGAAGATCCCTTTTTTCCCTGCCTTTTGAAACATCCAAGTAACTAGCAATAGTTTCATTTAATAAAGCACTTGTAGCAGTATCACCACCAACACTGTGTTCTTGGGATGGAGCGTATCTATTCCAAGGACTATGATCTGTGATACAGTCTTGTAAAGCTGATGTGACAAAAACAGTTTTTAAAATATTACAAGTGGAGGAAGAAGCAGAAGCAAAAATACTGCATTCTGTACATACAGAACAGGACAAAAGAAATCAGGCTGGAGATTCCAACAAGGACAGTCAATGTAAGAAATAGGCCATTTTTAAGGATAAATCAATGAATTTGGGGATTTTTTTTCCTTTCTTTTGCTTAGTGTTCTGTTATTGTGTCATCACTATGGCGATTTTGAGTAGATTATGTTATTTCAGAACAACTTCAGGCAACTTTTGTTTTATTAAAGTTTTTATATCTTGCTCGTGGAACAATTATTTTCAACATTGTTAGTTTCAATTGTTAGTTAATTTTCAACATTTCAACATAGTTTCAACATTGGTTAATTTGCACTCAGTAATAAATATGCATTTACTCTTTACTATGACATAAAGTATAAGTAAGCCAAATTTTTGTTTGTTTGTTTGTTAGATGGAGTTGAAGAGAATTCCTATACAAGAAAAATATCCTAACTAAACTCTGTGTTTGTGGGATAAATACGTGACTTTAAAGGATAAGCAAACAGAAAAACAAATGTTTTAAATGTCCTAACTACAGACTGTGTAAAATACATCCACCCTTTAATTTTAGACACTTTATATATCAAAGGGACTTAATAGTGAAATATTTTAAATTATATTCTGATTAAGTGAGGTAACAATTACATGTCTAAAGCACATATGCATATTCATGGTCTGCAAAAAATGTCTTTAGAACAAAAGACTGATCAGGTTGATACTGATTCGATAACACCAATGATACAGGCATTTTGTAAATGCTTGGCACACAGCTTTTTCTTCTTCTGTACACAGAAGATATTCGATGATCCTTCTAGGTCTGCCAGAAGACGGGTGTAGGTTAGAGCACTGGTGACTGTGCAGCTAGATGGTGACTGTGCAGCTATAGCTGCATAGCAGTATGGAAGCATGTGCTTTTGCAGGCTTGTATGTGTGAGGGAGGTACCTTTAAATCTGTCCTGGGTAGATGTACAAAGTAAATACATACCAGGAGGCTACCACTACAAGAGACACTGTCACCTATACAAGAGCTAGGGCTGTACTGACTTTCACTTTTAAAAGGGATGAAGTTCATCTGGTGTTGTGCACTTAAGAAGAAAACAAAGACTGTGATTCACTTGGCTTTTAGTGAAATGTACATAAACCAACACCAAGCAAAGCCAGAGGAAACATCTTTCTATTCATCTGGTACTGCCTCACACCCTGACTGAGGTGACTTTCATGTTCTGAGTTGCTAATGAAGAGAATGGCATTGCTCTTCCTATTTACTGCTGCTTGATCCCCACTCTTCCCTTATGGCAATAATGGCAATAAAATAGTCTCAGAGAGACCAGATTGCTCTTTGACCACAGAAAGGAAGACATATGCAGAGCCCATGTGTGGGAAGAGTAGGATTGCCCTTTTAGTAGTAGCAGTTTTTAAGGGACTAAGCCTGTTAAAAAGTCATATCCATATGAAATGTTAGGATTTGAGTATCTCCAACGTGCAAGCCACTTTTATTATGGCTCTTAAATTTATATGTACCAGACCTTGCTTAAGTCATTAATGAATTCTGTTTTCTTTTTTTTTTTTTCTTCCTTTAGCTCATGCAATCCTTGTGCCTGAGCAAAGACTGTAATGTTTGATTTACTGTGAGGTTTCAGGTTAGAAAAGAAACAAAAGTCTGAAAAATTTTGTATCTTCATCGTAAAGGTATGGCTGAAAAGTGATTAGAATAAAAATAGTGAAAAATACTTAAATCTTTTTAGTAAATCTTAGTGCCTGAAAATTTGAAGTAAGAAAAATGCCACAGCTCAGACTACAGCACAGCTGCTACTACTGCTACCAGTACCTTTTACCTCTTGGCAGGGGTCACTGACCACCCCATTGCTCTGGATCCCACCAGCTAAGACTCATTTTTCTCCCAAATGCTTGTAAACTTAAAATCGCTGCCTTCCTCTGCCACAAGCTATGTCCTTACATCATGCAAAAAAAAACAGAAGACTTGAGTGGTTTGCCAGCTGCTTGTATTCCTGTCAAGAAAATGACATCTCTCAATTATCATCCAGTAAGCATCATCCATAGCACGTGTTCCTTTGCCATTCCCTTGCCTTTTTATGGCTCTTGAGGAAAAACTGTTGTGCTAAATTCAAGGTTAGAAATCCTTCCTAATCACAGCAGCCAATCAGTTTTTTTTACAGAGAGTTCTCCCTCCAAAAGGAGCAATGTCAGTTGAGGAGAGACCCTATCTGTCCTGATCTTGTATCAAAATATTTACTTAGTTATCAGGTGGTGGCAATCTTCCATTATGCAAAGATTGCAAAGTCATATAAGATTGCAAAGTCATTATGGGTATTGTGTAGGTGAGAGAATTAAGTATCTATGGTAAATTGCTTTACTGAGATAAATTGCATTTTCTCTGCTCTATTTTGGTATCTCCATTTACCAGTGGTGATAGTGGCTGGGAAGTACTAATAGCTGCTATCAGGTGAGTCATTAATCTGAAGATCTTCAGATTTATCGGTGGCTGTGCAAAGGGCTTTTCAGTTCGCAGTTTGTTGCCTGTGTATGTGTTAGGGTGCAAAGCAGAGAAACATAGCATTGTCTGTTGTTTTCTGAAGGAGCAGTCAAATTTTGGGGAATGTAAGGTTTATTTACATGGCACACTCAAGGATTCCTGCATGAGGAACCTACCTTTTTGTGGTTTGCTCCCATTGTATTCCTGATATATGAGTTTATTTTTTAACAAATAAGCAAGGTAAAGAGATAGTATAGAGATATTATCTAACTCATTGCCTGTTTTTCACTGTCGTGGAAGGAATCTGGTGAGACCCTAAATGCTGTCTACTTTCACCCTTGTGCAATATGATCTCCAAAGCGCTAAAGCATGATTTTATTTTATTTTTTACTTCAGAGACCAGACTACAGTGTATCAGCCTAGGCAGTTTTATTTAACAGTATATGCGTGAAACCTTGCAACTGCTACTGGCATTATGCATATGAAGTATAACCAAACAGTAGATTTTCAGTTCAGATGGGTGCTCTGTCTTTGAAAGATCGGTGCTGCTGGGTTTCTACCTTACAACTCCTTACCTCTGCTAAGGGGAAACTTGAGAGCTTGGTTGCACCTCTTACAGCTGCTTAACTCTCATAGTCCATTGGAAGGATTCCTTTTGTTAGTCTACATGCTGCTACATGCAAACGAGACACAAATGAGAACTTATTCCACATTTCATTTCACATTCTAACAAAAAAATAAAAAAGAAGAACATTTGTACTCTTTCCCCATTTTTGCGTATGTATAATAATGGAAAGCTTTCTTAATACTAGGACAACATCAAATAAGCAGCTAAGACAGATGTCAATAAGGCCAAAGTTCAGGAAAAGCTTTATGGAAATTCCCAAAATTTTACAGGATAGGAACATATTTAAACACAAACTTTGTTTTCTGAGCATGCGTAAATCTCTGCCAGAACTTGCAGCCTCTTTGTGGCAACTTCTTCCTGGAAAGAGAGAGTAACATGAGCAAGGCTTTATTATCTGTTACTATGATTTAAGCAACAGGAAGAAGAGCCAGTAATGTTTGACCCAGTGAGACTAACATCAAGTCATCTATGAAGGTCAGGGCAGAATTCCTCTGCTGTAGAGATGTTTAACCTGCTTTAACTGTTGTTGTTGCTTTCTCTCTGATAAAACAAATGTTGTCAGGAAAAATAATTTCGTAATTTTTGGTTTGTGTAAAGCTCGTAGCCAGAAAAATGTATGGTTTTCATTAAAAAAAAAAAAAAAAAAAAAGTACTTTTTCAGGGAAAAAGGAAAATTATGACTCACAGATCATCAGTAATCAACTGAGTATATTTTAACAATTACTGTTTCATTTAGTCTTAAGATGATAAGTTTGAGATCTTTCATGGGAAAACTGAAAATCAAACTGCAATTATAGTAAATTGCTAAAACCTTGTTGGCTTTTAACGATTTATTTTTAAAAGATACTGCTTCTCTTGGTTTCCTCCGCAGTGCATAATATAAGTTTATCAGATAAGTGATTTTCATTAGGGGAAAATTATAAGCAATCTGAAAAGGAAGAGAAGATTAGCAGTTAGCCTTCATCAGTTACTTTCAGTGCCTTTGAGCAAAGCAGGTAACTCTCCTAGCTCCTATTTTCCAGCTGTAAAATGGGGATAATAGTTCTCAGCAAGCTGAGAGACTCCTGTGAGGATAAATGCAGAAGAACAGGCTGCATGATCAATGAGCAATGGAGGGCCATATGTAACCGAAGACAGATTCCACCATGGCTGCCTTCTCCACATTAATTTGTAATAGCATGCGTTTTCAATTAAACCTCACAATCACATTTCTGCCAAGCTTAGTGTTGCTTCCAGTTTCAGTGAAACTTCACAAGTTGGAACATTGCCTACAGCTGACAGTGACATTTAAATGCAAGAAAACCAAGCTTATTCATGGCCAAACCTGTATAATTCCAAGCCTTGTCAGTCTATGGTACAGATCTGGTTTAAACAAATAAACATCCAGCTCATTTTCACTAACCTTGGAAGAGTTTGCATCACCTAAATGCTCTGCTCTGGATCCAAGGGGTTATGGGTGTTCATAAGAGAAGTATTTATACCAACAAGAGGCATCTAGGCACAGTGCTATGTTTTTGCAAAAGGGTGCTTGGCCACATGAAATCTAAATCCTTTTCTGTTTTTCATGTAGACCAAATATAACTTGGACCTCAGATGAGGGGGGCAGGTTGTGAGAAGAAGGTACTTCTGTGCCTACTTGTTCAGTGGCGTTTTTTTTGCATATGTAGTTTTCTTAATAGAGGACCAGTCGTTCTGCAAGCATAAAGTTATTTTATGTTATTAACCAGGATAGAGTAAAAGAATCCACACAGTTGAGACTTGAAACATTTACTGTGTTTATTTTTGTGATCGTCTCCCAAGCCCACAGAACTAGGAAACCCCACAGACACTTGGGGGTTTGGGGGGGGGGGGGGGGAGGGGAGGGGGAGGAGGAGGGAAGGAAGAACACATTGCTGTTCCTTAGGAGAGAAAAAGAGAAAAGATGGACTTAAATTGCAGTTCAGTGACTTACCCAAGACCTTTCTGCTCCAAAATTGCCTGCCTGCATGTGCAGTTCATAGCTGCAAGAGCCCTTTGGTGACTGTGTGTTAGTGCAGAATCGAGCATTGTGGACTGTTGCCTGGCCAAGGCAGGATGCGGTCAGGCTGGCTCTGCTTTCTGTACCTGCAGGAGAGTCCCCTTCACAAGGAGGCTATTCTGTAGCTGCCTTCTGGCACCACGTTTGTTTAGCTGACCAGATAGTCTTTGGGTGTACAAGATGAGGTAAGATGGCTGAGACATAGAAAGAAAGACCCATGCTTGGCCTCTTCCTTTCTGCCCACAAGTGAACTAGTTTTGCTATTTAAACTCACTCTGTAGTGCTGTGTTGTTTTTGTTTGTTTGTTTGTTTTTTAAAAAATGAAGCATCTATTACTAAAAAGACTCTTCCATGGCTTCCACTGCACAAGTAAGGCCTGATATCTGCCTTGAAACCCCAGCAGTTAGTATCTATTATGTTCATGTCTGCAGCTTGTTCCTGCTTTGTCTCTTCCAGGTTAATCTAATTTTCAAATGCCTGAACTGCGGGAACATTAATTCCCTGAGAAAACACAGAGCTCCCAAATTCTCTTCATTTAGCTTTGCACCTAAAACCTGTCTTCTCTCCAGCAGTCAGGCTGTGACCTCTCTGATTTCCACTGGTGGAATAACTCTATCACAATTCTAACTTTCCAGGCAAATTATTTTATCTTAAGATGTATGGCTGGATTTTTCTTCTTGCCTGAAGAAAGATGTCCATCGAGAGAGATGTGCAGCTTCTTGCTCCCCTGGAAGCAGTAGGAGATGCAAGAAGTGGTACTGATTTTCATGCTAAAAAGAAATAAAGTAAAAAAAAAAAAAGCCCTGCATGTTTTCTGTTTGCAATAGCTTCATCTGAGTAAACACAACACTGTGAAAGAGAACAGTAAAGCCTCTGTTAGGTAGCAGTGGGTTTTTAGACATGCTATACATAAGCAACCTCCAAGCTGGCTTACAACCTGTCTGATATACTATGCTCTTATGTCTATATTTAGGTGCTTTTTATCAGTGCAGACATACAGCTGCAGCTCTACCGTGAAGCTTCATTTTTTGCTTATATAGTAAGACCATACCTAGCCACAACCCCACACAGGAAAACTATACCAGGAAAACCACACTTCTGCTAGAACAACGGAGTCATTTGGGGCTTTGGCTGGCAGAGCTCTGCTGGGGAAATCACAATTCTCCATGCTCCTAGTTGGCATTGCTGTTAGCAGAAGTTTGGAACAGAGTCATAGTTTCACAGGACTCTCATAGTTCAAGAAGAACAGATTGCCTTTGAACTTACTGATCTCAGGAGACTTACGTCTTTGGTGTTTTTCTTTACAGTCCTGGGAGCTTGTGTGAGTTAGAACAGTACTTTGCAGAGCTTTTGTAATGCACTATGATTTGTTTTAAACAAGAATTCCCCTTCTTCACCCGTAGCTGCTTCTACCACACTATTTGTAGGAGCAGATTTGTGTATTGTCTTCTCCAGGAGATAATCTGTAACAATTTTTACTCTAACCCATAACCGTTTTTTTTAAATGGTGAAGTTTGCCATTGGATTGAGAAATTAGATCTTGTTCCAGTTACCTTTGTGGCTTTAAGTCTTGTGCAGGAGGAAAAAATATCTCAACCCTACAGACAAAATAACATTCCCCTTTTACCCTGTCATCCAGCACCCTGCCTCAAAAAAATAAAAAAATAAATAAATAAATAAAATTAGAGAACAGAAGTAGAATGTGTATTTAAAGATGAAACCATCTATATCCATCCTGCCAACAAACACAACAGTATTAATCCCCTTTATACTTATTTTAAAACTTTAGGACTATGTTTCTTCCAAATCAAACAAAAACTGAAAGAAAATCCCTCTTATGCTGAAACAATGTACAAAAGAGAGCATTTGGGAGAACCTACTGAAGAACGGACTGCAATCATCATTATTCCATTACTTAGAATAGAATAGTTCAGTTGGAAAGGACTTCCAAAGATCATCAAGTCCAACTGCCTGACCTCTTCAGGGCTAACCAAAAGTTAAAGAGGTTCCTGTTTCCTTAAAGTTTAGAGTCTTGCATCATATTCTCTACTTTTTCATTAATATGCCCCAGATCATAACCAGTAGCATTCGTATTCAGAGTAAAGTAATTTCTAATTCTTTGCTGTTTGAATTGCAGCCTGCCATTCACCTGTTAGTCTTTATTATGATCTGTTTAGTTACATTCTCTTGGTGAGAGGATGCCCCTTGGCATACACAGGACAATGTTATGCTCCTAAACTCTCCGTGCTTGTTGCCTAGAGAGGTGAGGGAATGGCCATGTGGCCACACTGGGCTACAGTATATTAAGCTGAGGGAATTGCAGTCTTAAATAGAACATGCCTGGATCTGGGTTACTTGATTCTCATTTTGATTTCATGTTTCTTTGTGAGGAAGAACAGCTTGACAGAAGTTTTAATTCATTTACAAAAAACAGGAAGTCATTAGCATGCTGGACTGCATGGTTTATGCTGGCTTTCAAGGATCAGTAGTGTTGCCTAACGCAAAATCATGAGTCAGGTCTTACAACCTTTTGATACAACCTTAAAAACGCAAGCATCATTTGCAAAATAAACTATACATTTGTATCTCTCTTTCTTGGCTTCCATATTTTTAAACTGCCTGATGTGCATATTCTACCTTTTTCTCCCCATCAGATGTGCTAAAAATTATGTTTAAAAATGAATCTTTCTTGTCTACAGCATGTGGAGCTTTTTAAAAAAGTACTAGGTATTGTGGAGCTTGCAATAAAACATAGGCAGTTGTTTACTCTCTAACGGGTATTTTTTTCTAACAAAGTTAAGAGGTCCCTACTTCATGGCTGCAGATATTTTGAAGGTGTTGCTCCAGCAATTTGTCATCCCTTACCACCATTTCTCAGGAATCTTTGCTGCCATATCTATTGGAGTCATTGCAGAGTCAGACAACACAATTCCAGTCTTTGCAGGTTATCTATAGCAGCACCCTGGTTTAGTGTTTTCAAATGTCTATCCATCCATCCCACTGACTTGAATTGTCATTACTGTGAAAAGTCTTTACTTTTTTGTGTATGTGTGTGAAAAATATTGCAGTATGACTAGTTGATTACAGTGAGAAACAGATTAGCAGCATTGTAACTTTGTGCTAACATGTCATGCAGCTAACACACATCAATTCAGATGTATTTGAATGTTTTGGAGCTGTGCAAAGATCCAGCCTCTGCTCTTTCTGTGCAAATCAGCACACCCTACTCTCTAGACCTTGTTTCTCAATAGGGTTCTTCAGGATTCTTGTCTTATCGGGGATATGCATTTGTAAATCACACACAAGTAAAAGTCCCAAAATCTTTTACAAGATTATAACCTTCAGTTTCGTTGACTCTTCAGAAGCATAGTCCTCTCCCCACCAGCCAGCAATGCTGACCACTTTGACTCTGTCCCAGGTGGTTGGGGTGTGCCTTGGCTGCAGCTGACCTCAGGGGACTACTCACTTCTTTCTCTTCATTTGCTTGAAAGTAGGAAAGGAGATAAAGCTAGTGTTGCCAAGGGCTTGGGCCTACAAACTGTGCAGAGTCTGGGCTTACTTTTTGTCTGTGGGAGATGTACAGTGCAAAGATTACCAAAGTACAAGTGGGATAATAGGGTGAGAGCAAAATGAATGTCATAGTATTTCAGGATGAGCTTTAATTAAGAAATTTTAGAAATCTTTCAAAAAAGCTGGTTCTCCCAGTAGTTCCAGATTGAATAAATTTGGTAGGGTCATATCCCAGACCTATAGATGTCTTATCTGGAAAATTGCAAGGCTTTACTCATTAGCTGAAAGCAGAAGAGCTCCTTGCAGACACGGATGCTCCGGCTCGATTGCTCAAATCCTACAGCCAAGGCTACTGTTAGGAAAGGGTCTGTCTCGCTTTCTTACCAAATCAGTGTTTTATTAGTTAGCAATAGATGGCGCTAAATTTCCACCTGTCCAACACTGTCAGCCAGAAAATGTATTTGAAGTAATTAGGCCTGCAAGATAACACTTAAAAGGGTTACTGCTGAAGTTGATGAAAGTGTGTGGGCATAGAGAGGCAAGAACGCCAAGATGCTTCACCAGCTGGAGAAGTCTTAGGTGAGATAGTCTGGCTGCCAGAACAGGCTGCCAAGATAGTCAAAGGGAAGGAGCCAGGAACTGGAGAACGATTTGCAAATTCTTGAGAACAGCTATTGCAATCCTCGTGCTGGCTGGGTCAGGTAATGCCTGTCATTATCAGAGATTGAGGATCCCAGGCCAGGCGCGTTAATCCCACTAGAGATTCTCAGTCTGGTTGGTGGTTTGTCATAAACTCCCCTTGTTCTGGGATTAACCACAGCGCAGGGGACACATCCGAGCTGTGCCAGTTGGAGCAAGGCTGTGCTGGCAGGACCAGAGAGAAGGGTTTCAGATACTTTCCTACAGGCCTGCTGGCTCATCACCCTGTGGCTCTTGGTGCTTACAGGTGTGGGGGAGAGGGCACAATCATATCTTGCATGAAGCAGAAAGGAAGATGTTTCCCTTACTGAATTTTGTGCTCCTTTTCTGGTGGTAGCAGGGAACACCTCCACAGTGTGGGGCTCAGTGCTTGCAGTTTTCATTGCACTGTTTTTTTCTTTTGTGTGATAGTCCAGCAGCCTGTATGGGACAGGTACAGGTGAGGAAAAGGACAGGACAGATTATTGCAGTAGCAATTTACTCTCGTGTGTTCCCTGGAAATGAGATTCATAGGAAAAGAGGCTGTCCTGCTGGGAGCTGGAGCACTGCTGGTGCCACATGGCCTTCTCTGTACTGCTCTGTTAGCTATCCTCACCTGGCCACACTGGGCTGCTGCCTGCAGCCCCCTCAAGGCTTTCTTAATGATGCTCAGCCTGCCCTCATGCAGAATCCAGTCTGAGATTTGTGCTTTTTAAGGTGCAGATGTGATGTTACTTAGTGAGGAGTGAAATGGAGAAAGAAGGCACTTGCCCTGATTCGCTGGGAGGAGAATGTATCACTTGCTGTGAGGCAGTGCGTATCGTTAGCCCTCAAGTGCTTTGACAGAGACACATATCGCAAAGACTGCTCATAAATTTGTTTTCCTGAGCAGTTTTTTCCCTCACAGACACACCTAACACCATGACTCTTCTTTTTTTCTTTTTTTTTTCTTTTTTTTTTTTTTTTCCCTATGATGGTATTTCCCTATCTTGCTGTACATTTCTCAGAAAGCTTCTCCTCAGAGCTGTTTTACACAATGGAGTGAACAAAGTTAGAATATCTTGTGGATGATGGCTGCATTGCATGCAAGCTTTGTGGTATGCTGCCCTCTTTATTAAGAGGGCAGGGGCTGGCAGTGCTGGAGACAACACAAGTAAGGGTGTGCAGAAAGAAAAGCCCCCGGTTTAAAATCCTGACCAAGGATGTAGATGAGGCATGTAAGATATGGAGACACAGTTCAAAGCCAGGCTGGATGGGGCTTTGAGCAAACTGGTCCGTGGCAGGGGTTTGGGTCTAGATGCTCCTTAATGTCCCTTTCAACCCAAATAATTCTATGATTCGATAATTTTGCTCAGAGGCATACCTGTTGATAGTAGGGAAGCACATTTGCTTCCCTGGTGTTTGCCATTTGAAAATGAAAAGCAAAAATAGAAACCTTGTAATAATTTTGCAAAATCATCAACATTTGTCTGTTCTGACTCTATATCCAGTAGCACATCAGGAAGAAAAGCATCCATTTTTGCTGCCCAGCCATTCAAAATGTTGCTTGCCTTATGTGAGGAAAATCATCCAGCTTTATGAGGCTCATCTGGACTCATTCCTGCATCTTTCCAGCCAACTAAATGCTTCAGGACCTAATAATTCTCCTCCTAAATAATGCCTACTGCTTTAAAATGTGACTGTTTACCAGTTTGGCACCATCAGAGCAACATAGAGTGAATCCAGTGCTTGAAATGTGTAGCCTAGAGAACTGGAGGTGGAAGCCAGAGCTGCACTCTGCTCTTGCCCTAGCCTCTTGCCCCTCAATAAATTCTTTCACTCAGGACTTCAGTTCTTTCTCTCTGTTCCTCACATAACAGTGGTGTGAAAAATGATTGTTTGCATCTCTGTTCAAAGATCTAGTTAGAAATATTGTTATTATTACAAGGTAGCTCTCAGAAGTACTTTGCAAGAGAAAGTATTGCTAGAGACTGAAATTAGAGGGAGGAGAGAGTTAAAGGAGTCTTCCTGCCATCAACCCACTTTTTCCTATCTGGGCTCACAAAACTGTCTTGTAGCAACATGTGGGAAGGGTCTCCTGTCTTCTTTGGCAAAAAGTTAGAAACCCCTATGCCAAAGACCTTAAAGACTCTTCATTGACAAATGCTTGTTTATCAAAAGACACTAGAAAGGCTGTGGTACATATCTAAGATCGTGAGACTTTCAGGCACTCAGCTGATGGTAGATGTAGGTCATTGCCCTTTGGTTGCCTGCCTGTGGCTTTGGGAGCCTTGCTGCAGGCAGAGGGTTTAGAAAGGCTGCTCTTGGAACTGGTGGCTCATGCTGTTTTGAGGGGGAGAAGAGGTGGCTGCAGCAGAGTGCTCCTCCGCTTTTTCATATCGTCAGACAAAGGGTGCATAGAGCAGAGACTTAGACCCATAAATCCAGTGTAATTAAAATACCGAACATTAACTGTTAAAAGGACTCTGAGCAAAAAGACTCTGGAAGACTTATTAAAAAAAAAAAAAAAAAAAAAAAGTTTTCAATTACTGCTAAACGAAGCAATAAATGCACACACAGTTAGTGATGTATCCTAATTATTATTCTGAACTTCTGCATTATTTGTAATGCACTCTGACTGGTGAGTGCAACAAGCTGCATGAGGCAGAAATGATTCTCCAGTGTCTCCTTGCTTCCAGAAGGTGTTGCTATTATACAGCTCTGTTAAAGACTCACAAAGTTGTGCATAAAGCAGGGTGGAATAAAATGTGGTAAGGCTGGATAAAAAATGTAAACCGTACTAAGTATATAGAATCCAGTCACAAGGATTTCTATTATGCAGGGAAAAGAGAGCCTTTAGTGTAGTATGTGTCCACAGTATAAATAGTTCGGCAAAATGTAAACACGAAATATTTCCACCAGAGATCTTTGCAACCTCACATACAGTAGCTCTACTTTTCTTTTTCATTAAGGGCTTCTTTTAATAAAGGGGCTTTTGTGGACTGAATTGGGAAAAATAGCAGCCACCTGTAACTTTTTTTTAAACCTAACAGTACATACAGTACATCTATCAAAAGGGAAGGAATTTGAAACCTGCAGACTTTTTAAAGAAGCAAGTTCCACACATGATATAAAACAAATGCCATGTGTGCACCAAGCCAAGCAAATTAACAAAAGGGCAGGGGCATTTCCAATATTGCTTAAATAACTCAGGCTTAATAATGGGCTCTTTTCACACATGTACACAAAAGCTAAAATGTGTTTAAGAAGAAAAACATGCATTTTCATTGTATTGCAAGGCAGAAATCCTGATTTTTTTTAGAAAAGCCATTAACCCTAAGCACATGAATTCTCTGTGGGTTTTCTGGGGGGTGAATGTAGCACCTTGATGTAGAGGTGTTCTCTGTGGGTAAAGAGGAAAGATTGGTTTGCCTGGACTGTTATGCATTACTTGCCTGACAGAAGTACTCTCTTGAGGCCCCTTCCTCACAGGAGAGGCATCACAGATGTCCCCTGGGTGCTGCTCTGTCTGCAATCAGTATTCAGAGGGAAGCCAAGTGTTGTGTGGGTGCAGAGACTGATGCGGTGCAGAGGCTGATTTTCAGAGAGGCAGAACTTGTGCCATTCCTGTTACAGCAGGTTTGGTGTTTTTGGATGTTCAACAGTTCTGTGTTTAAAACCATGAAATGTTCCTAAAGGTGGCACGTTTAAGTCAGGGTGAGTATATTCAGTTAAATCACTTTTCAGAGCTAGTAAGTCCCTTATTTTCCATAGCCCCAGATTAGTTACACACCCATTTCTTAGCATGGCCTGTCAACTTCAGCTCTTGGTGGCTGGTGTGCTAGTGGTGAGCCATGCTGGTGTTTTACAGGGATCCAGATTTGTTAAGATTTCCTTAAAAAGGAAAACATATTTTTAAGATGATCATGCTTATGTTTTTCAGTCCAGTGGAGAGTGACAAAGAGACAGGACAAAAAGATACCAAAAAAGTGACTCATGCAGGAAATTTAAAATTACGCATTGGTTGATATAAACAGTCCTTTGTATAGAACTGTTGTTCCCAATCTTCATTGGCTTAGAATAAGCAACACAACACGCCACACTTTGCTTTTCCTGTTGGCCTGCATTTAAACTTCTCAATTTCCTGTGGTCACAGCAACTTTAAAAGGTCTTGTGAATAAAACCTTTGCCCTCCCTCCATACAAAACAGTAAGGTCCTCTACCACAGATCCAGTAGAGATGAACTTGGACTCCTCTGCTGCAGTGATAGAGAACTATGCCTGACAACAGCACTTAAAAAATTCTACCTTTTGACTCCAGCTCTGCAGGTTTGTCTGACTGCATTCAAACGGAGTCTGAGGACAGAGGTGCCTCTGTGCCACTGCTATACTTGCAAGGTACCTGGAGCTGTTGTTGGCTTGTTCTGCATCTGAGGCATTACAGAGTCTCTCTGCACCAACTGCCCGAATGCAGTAATGCTCCAGAAATTCCCCAGGCAGCATTTTGTCAATGCCAGGGGGCAACGGTGTGAACAAGAGTCACCTGCACCTGCTAGAGATGGTGTCGCAGTAGGGGAACCCTGAGCAGTCAGCTTGGGTTTATTATGGTCTCTTTGTGCTTCCATAGTGTCAGCCAAGATTTTCCTCTAGCTAAAAGCACTTTGCAAACATTAACAAATAACCCTATGATTTAAGGTTTTGTTCCCCCTTTGAAAACGCAGAAATATGCCAGAGCAACTAAGTTGTCCAAGAATCACAGAGAAAGTCACACCAGGGATGTGAACAGAATCGAGTAGTTCCTCATTCCTCTTTTCCAGCCATATCTTTTTCCTCCAAATTTTTCTCAGTGGTTTCCTACTGTCTTGCCATGAAGTTAGATCTACTTTTTTTTTTCAGAGAGGAACCTCATCTTTCTTTTTGTCTGTTACAAGCCTCAAAATTTGTTATTCTTAGGGAAATAATGAGTCTCGTGAACATTACATTCAGCTGCTTGGTTATGTGATTTTAGTGCCCTTGAATTAGAGCCTGAACCCTGATTCAGCCTTGACTGCAGTAGTTCAGACAAGCAGGCACATTATTGGGGATCAACAGGCTGTGTAATGGCAGCTTAGATGCTGAGGCTTGATGCCACACCGGCATCAAGTTTTCACCGGTCTTTTCAAAAGACCTGGCTTAGTGTGCAGGCTGGTGTGGTGTTTTTAGCCTACTTGAAGAGCAGCTGTTATGGTTATTCTGCGCTATCACACTAAAAAGAGACTTCCTTTTGTTGAGTACTTTGGAAGTGAAAATTGTGTCGTAATATAATGGCCCAGTACATGTATGAAACAGTTGCCTTCAGTGGACAGATTCAGAAATGTTTATCCTGTGCTCATGCACATAACTGTGTGCACTGCCCTGAAGTGGCTGGGCATCAACAGTCAGTCTCTGTTGGACACAGTCCTTTTTTACAGTGTTCATCAATCAAATGAAATAGCTTAATGTAATATATATGTTTGAACATAAACCAATGTAACTAGAAGAAATGAGCCATCACTGTTTTCCAACAATGAAACCTTCCTCACCTGCTCCCCTTCAGATAGTATTGGTGTGCTGTTTTTTTGTTTTGTTTTTGTTTTGTTTTGTTTTGTTTGGATCTAGCTGTAGCAAAAAGGTAGATAACCCCTATACAGTTTAATAAACAAGATATCAGACTTTGGAAAGGACCTTATGTCAGCTTTGAAGGAGTGTTTGGTATTACACTGTTTCATTCAGTATCTTAGAGGTAGAGCTGGCTGAAATGAGGTCATATTCTCCTCTGCTTTATTTCCTAACTTTGTCATATTTTAGCATTTTTTTTAACAAACAAACAAAAAGAAATAGAAGATATTTGTCAATTTTAGCTGACAAATGAGAGTGTTTCTGCCTCTCCCTACATTTTTCTTTTTCAGGAAAGGAAAGGAAAGGAAAGGAAAGGAAAGGAAAGGAAAGGAAAGGAAAGGAAAGGAAAGGAAAGGAAAGGAAAGGAAAGGAAAGGAAAGGAAAGGAAAGGAAAGGAAAGGAAAGGAAAGGAAAGGAAAGGAAAGGAAAGGAAAGGAAAGGAAAGGAAAGGAAAGGAAAGGGTGAAGAAAAGAATACGAGGAAATCAAAGTGGCAAGAAAAATTCTTTAAACTGAAGAATTTTAAAAGAGAACATTTAATTGCAAAACACTTCTTTCAATTAGAAAAAAAAAAAAAAAGAAATAAAGTATTTTTATATCAAAAAGGGCTTCAGAACAAAAACAGTGCAACAGTTATCTACATTGATTTGCCTGTCCTGGTTCTGCATTACTTGCCTACTGTGATAAACTACCAAACTGTGGTGAATGCAGTCCTCTGGCTTGGCTGGCTGCATTCTTGACCTGGCATTTGGTCTGACTGAAGCTGAGGCAGCTGAAAGTAATGACTTCATCACAAAGTGACAGTAGCCCTTTTCCGATCTGAGACAGCACCCTACCCCTCCTGTGCAGGCAAGGCCAGCCTCTAAAGCCAACAGGCTAAGGATTTCAAAGGCCTCTTATGGGCAGCTGTGTCAATGGATCAGTCAGATTTCAAAACAATCTCTGGTCTGCCTGTAGCGATGAAACGGACCCTCTTGAACAGTCTGCTAACAGAGCAATCCCTGATCCCCAGTCTGACCAGCACAGGTCACTGCTGCCTGTGAGTGGCCAGTGTTTGGTAAGGAAGCTCACTATGCTACCAGCTGTCAAAGCCAAAACAAAACAATTGCATCATGCAGGCTTTTTTTTTTTTTTTTTTTTTTTGTCCCATGCAGGAAAGAAGACTGTGTAGTAGTCATCAAGCTGCAATGTGTAAGGTTTTGTTTTGTTTTTCAATGCCAAGCAATCTGGTCAGTCATCCACACTTAACCACTGAACTCAGTGTGTCCCAGTGCCAGCTGCTTGTGGCCTCTGTGTCCTTACACTGGTCAGGCATTGGAAATATGTGCTTTATCCCTCTCCAGACCATCCAGATTTTAACAGGGCTTTCCTTTCAGGGGTCTCTGGGGGTTCTTCCTGCAGCAGTTTTAAATGTATCCCTCAGAGGGTGTAGGTGTGAACCATGTCCTTCTTCCTCCCTTACCTAACATCCCTGCAGCACCTATAGAGGGGTGTAGGCAGAAGCTGACCCCCGCTGTTGCTCTTTCTAGTACCAAGAAGCATCCTAGTGTGTGAGCCTTCCTTGTGATGGAGAGGGAGAAAGGGAAGGCAGATGAAAATCCATCTACAATTTTCAATAAACACGCAAATTTTGCTGAGGAAATGGCCCATACATGGCTTGCTGGCTGGATTCAGCAGCAGGGGAGCCCACAGTTAATCAATTTTGCCTTTGCCACTGGGTTTCACAGCAGCTGGAGCCATGTCCCATAGTAGGTAGAGATGACTCAGCTGCTGGACAAAGAAATTAGTACAACAATATTAAGAAAGAAATACCACAATGAGCTCCTACCTCTTTGCCTCCTCCCCTTACATGAGCCTGTACTAAAAAACAGCCCTTGGCTGGTGGTTCAGAAAGGAACGATTGACATGCAAGGACAGAGAGCATGCGCTGTGTATGCTTTGGCCAGGACACAGCTGGAAAGGAGGCAGGGGGTGCTCCCTTGGCTGCTCTGGGAGTTAATGCTGGGCCAGAAGCCCTGTCCAACTACATCTCTTTGGCACACCTGTCCCTCTGGCTTACTGTGGGCAGCCATAGCAGTTTTGGAGACAGGCTGAGGGCAGCCAAGGAGGAATGTGTGTCTGCTCTTTGTCTGGTCTGAGAGCTGAAGTGAGTGGAGGGAAGGCCTCCCAGAGCCTGGGGGAGAGCCCTGTGGGAAGCGGTTCCTTCCCCCTGCTGCCCAACCTTCGCCTCTTTGCAAGCAATGGCTGAATCCATGCAAGACTGAAGCAGTGTTAGTGGGAAGCTGACAAACTTGCCATTGAAAGCCTTACACTGAGGCTTTTGAAACCTCAGTGAACCAGGGACCCATACTGATCTTCGAATTGAGCTAACCCTAGAAACCTTCTGTGTCTGATAAATAAGTGAAGGATATTTCAGGCCATCAGTGTAGAAAAAAGGCAAAAGAGAGACATGTGGCATGACTTCTCGGTTCTGAGTCCTAACATGTAAATGTCTGGTAAAGTAATTTAGGATTTTCTTCCTGTATGTGATCCAACATGGCACTGGATTTTTTTTTATTTTATTTTTTTATCTGAATGATGAATCTGCCACCTGAGGGAGAGGTCTAGCTGAGGTGGCAGCCTGGGATGGTGAATCCACTGACCAAGGCTAGGGATTCCCCCCAGGCATCAGTACTGCATCATTCTGCAGTAGGCCTGGAGAGCAAGTCCTATGAGGAGCGGCTGAAGGAGCTGGGCTTGTTCAGCCTAGAGAAGAGGAGGCTCAGGGGTGACCTTATTGCTCTGTATAAGTACATTAAAGGAGGCTGTAGCGAGGTGGGGGTTGGCCTGTTCTCCCATGTGCCTGGTGACAGGACGAGGGGGAATGGGCTAAAGTTACGCCAGGGGAGTTTTAGGTTGGATGTTAGGAAGAATTTCTTTACTGAAAGGGTTGTTAGGCACTGGAACGGGCTGCCCAGGGAGGTGGTGGAGTCACCATCCCTGGAAGTCTTCAAAAGACGTTTAGATGTAGAGCTTAGGGATATGGTTTAGTGGGGACTGTTAGTGTTAGGTTAGAGGTTGGACTCGATGATCTTGAGGTCTCTTCCAACCTAGAAATTCTGTGTGATTCTGTGATTCACATCCTTTGTGAAGCACCTGCACTGGGCTGAAGTCTCTCCTTCCAAGTACTTGCCAGGTAATACCAGTAAGTTTTGCAGTACATATATACCACCACAGGTCAGAGGAATATGAAAGATGCTTATACAGACAAACAAACCACAGAAAAACCATCTCAAAACCAATCAAACTATTCATCTTACATACTCAGGTGGTAAAAAGAGAGGATTACAGTTGTCATGCAATTAAAAATTCCTAGAAAGCACACAGATGCTATCATATGCCAGATGTGATTTGTATTTATAAGGATAATTCCAATGTGTCAGTCAAGAGTGAAATGCTGGGCACTTGAGGGACATACATTGCCCTCACAAGGCAAAAAATTGGAGGGAAATAATTTGTGATCCTAGTTGTCCTTCACTATCACTGAGTATGATTTAATGCTTCGATTTCAATAATGCCCTAGGGCTTTGATTAAGAACTGGCAATGAGCTAGAGTACAGTCAAACTGTTCTCACTGTTACTGCAGTCATGCTCTGTCAGTGGAGAAATCATCTCCTTCCTCTGCTTTTCCTAGTCAGCACACAGGCATGTCAGCAGCTTGCCCTCTGAGCAGTGAGATGGGTTTATTGGACATATATCCATGGTCTTTTAGATATCACGTACAGCGTTTAATTTTGTTTTGTGTGTGCTTTCGGAAATGCAAAATACTGAGCAGTTGGTGGGGGTAATTGTTGTCATTGCTTGATTTCAGACACAAGTTCTTGTTCCTGTCTTCCAGTTGTGGTTCTGGCACTCCTGGTAGGTGACCCTAAGTTTCATTGGAGTCTTACTCTTCCTGATACAGGTAACATAAGGGAGACACAGAAAATAATATCTCTCTCTATCTAGAATTTCACATATATTCAAAACTGCAATATATTCTTTATATTTTTCTCTTGTTCTCTAATACAAGTAACAACAGGAACAACAGGCATACATGTTATAAATAGTAACAGCATCTTGGGATTTTGGGATACATGGCTTTGGTTAACTATACCTGGCACATCCACTTTGTTTATAATGTTTTGAAGTTGTCATGTGTGTTTTTTTCTGCTCAGCCACTGATCTTGAAGTGAAATGTCCCAAGCCTTAATGCTTATTTTTTACTCTGTAAGTACCCTCGTAATCCAAGTGACCTCATGCAATTTCCGTAAGACAGAACTTCACTGAATCCAGTCAGAGAAAGCAGCAACAACAACAAACACAAAAAATCATAAAATCAATTAGAAAATATTAAAATAAAAAAGGGGGAAATGTTGGCATAGTTTGCCTGAGTTTGACCACCTGAGTTTGATGAGGGAACAGATCTCTTTGAGTCTTTTCCTCATGAAAAGTTATCATGCACTTGCTCTTCTTCAGATGGAAAGAAACTGATAAGCTATTCTTGGTCACTTGGTTATATGGGCTTCAGGACTGGCAAAATTTACTGTATAACATGCCCAAGCCAAGAAATCAAGATAGATTCAGTCCCTGCCAGAACACTTACTGGTTCATCTCCTAAATGGAACTGTTGACTTTTGTTGTCCGTGGCCTACTGTTAAATTAAACTAGGATCCAAGAAATACACCAGTACCTCTGTCATATCTACTAGTGAAAATCATTCTCATGCAGACATCTTGTCTTCACACTTAAGTATCTTTCAATGACTAAAGAATATGTGATATTCAGTGTCCCTAGAGATGGACACATCACCAGTAACAAGTATATATTTAAAAATCTGAAGAAAGCAAGGCTGTTACAAATAAATTTAGATTAAGAAAGGAATGATATGTGCAGGGAGGTGCATTTGATGCATGTAGGGAGGTGCATTTGAAGTGCTTCTACACAAATGCACGCAGTATGAGGAATAAAATGGATGAGCTAGAAGTCTTGGCCCAGTCCCACAGCTACAACATCACTGGCATAAGCAAAACCTGGTGGGATGAGTCCTGTGTCTGGTGTGTTGCAATAGATGGTTACAGGCTCCTCAGGAGGGACAGACAGAGTAGGCGAGGTGGGGGGGGAGGGGGGGGGGCAATGTATGTGAAAATTATGGAGAAGATGATCCTTGAAGTTAATGAAGTGCACCTGGGGGACAGTGCGGTCATTGGTCCCAGCCAACATGGGTTCATGAGGGGTAGGTCCTGCCTAACAAATTTGATTTCCTTTTATGATAAGATCACCCATCTAGTCAATCAAGGGAAACCAGCTGATGTGATCTTTTTGGACCTCAGCAAAGCTTTTGACATGGTTTCCCATAGGATTCTACTGGACAAAATGTCCAGCATACAGCTAAACAAAAACATCATATGATGGGTAAGCAATTGGCTGACAGGCAGGGCTCAAAATGTTGTGGTAAATGGGGCCGCATCTGGCTGGTGGATGGTCACTAGTGGGGTCCCTCAAGGCTCCATTTTAGGGCCAGTCCTCTTCAATGTTTTTATAAATGGTTTGGATGTAGGACTAGAAGGTGTTTTGAGCAAATTTGCCCATGACATCAAACTTGGAGGAGTTGTAGACTCGGCTGTGGGTGGAAAGGCCTTGCAGAGAGGTCTGGACAGATTGGAGAGCTGGGTGATCACCAACCTCAGGAAGTTTAACAAAAGCAAGTGCCGGGTCCTGCACCTGGGATGGGGAAACCCTGGCTTTACGTACAGACTGGGTGATGAGACACTGGAGAGCAGCCCCGCAGAGAGGGATCTGGGGGTTGTGGTTGACAGCAAGTTGAATATGAGCCAGCAATGTGCCCTGGCAGCCAGGAGAGCCAACCATATCCTGCGGTGCATCAAGCACGGCATTGCTAGTTGGTCGAGGGAGGTGATTGTCCTGCTCTACTCTGCGCTGGTGTGGCCTCACCTCAAGTACTGTGTGCAGTTCTGGGCACCACAGTACCAAAAGGACAGAAAACTGTTGGAGAGTGTCCAGAGGAGGGCGACAAAGATGGTGAAGGGCCTAGAGGGGAAGACATATGAGGAGCGGCTGGGGTCACTTGGCCTGTTCAGCCTGGAGAAGAGGAGGCTGAAGGGGGACCTCATTGCGGTCTACAACTTCCTCACGAGGGGGAGTGAGGAGGCAGGTGACCTATTCTTTGTAAACACCAGTGATAGGACCCGCGGGAATGGTGTTAAGCTGAGGCAGGGGAGGTTCAGGCTGGACATCAGGAAGAGGTTCTTCACCAAGAGCGTGTTTGCACACTGGAACAGGGTCCCCAGGGACGTAGTCACTGCACCAAGCCTATCAGAGTTTAAGAAGTGGTTGGACTGTGCACTTAGTCACATGGTCTAAACTTTTGGGTAGGCCTGTGTGGTGCCAGGAGTTGGACTTGATGATCTTTATGAGTCCCTTCCAACTCAGGATATTCTATGATTCTACGATTCTATGATGTGATGAGAGGTATTGGGTGAAGAGCTTGAACAGGAAAATAAATAAGGAGATTGGTAGTATCAGTTGTAAAATATTCATTTATTCTAAGAAAGAATTAATTGTGTATTATTCATTAACTTTTATCAAAACAACAAACAAACAAAACAAGCAAACAAAACACCACTTGCACAGAAGCCCACTTCATCTGTGAAAATGGTTTGTTTATTTTATGAGACATTTGTGAAGCATATTATCACTCTGGAATTATAATGCTCACAAACACCACCTGTTGAGGAAAGTATCTGTTAATATTTCCTAATTTCAAGGGGAGAAATAAAGACTAAGGAGGTTTGTATCAGAATGGAGAATAAAACCAAGCTTTTCTCCTTCCTTCCTTCCTTCCTTCCTTCCTTCCTTCCTTCCTTCCTTCCTTCCTTCCTTCCTTCCTTCCTTCCTTCCTTCCTTCCTTCCTTCCTTCCTTCCTTCCTTCCTTCCTTCCTTCCTTCCTTCCTTCCTTCCTTCCTTCCTTCCTTCCTTCCTTCCTTCCTTCCTTCCTTCCTTCCTTCCTTCCTTCCTTTTCTCTTTTTCTTTCTTTTTTTGTCTCTCTCTCTGGCATTAGCCCATTGAATGAAGATGTCCTTGCTTCTACAGAAAATATAGAATGCTAAAATAGATCCAGAGAACTTGCTGATGACAGCTCAAAGAAAAAAAATATACCAATGCTGTAAGCAGTAATTATACACCCAGTGTTTTCCATATTTTGCTTTGCTCATAAATATTGATCCAATCCCATGAGTGTATGTAATGTTTCAATAATCTGTGAAGTCTATTTTTATTTTCTTGATTTATGAGAAAAGTTTGGGATCTTGGCAACATGGGAACTCTTTGTTGGAACTTTTATTCTGTTTTTCCTTTTTGTTGGAACTTTTCTTTGTTTATCCCCTCAAATAATATACTAAGGCTAACCAAATTGTTGAAAACATTTTTGAAACTCAAGAAGACAAAGGGTTAATTTAATTAAACAGATTAAATATCTGGTTATCCCTTACCGTGCATTTTAGTTAGGAATTTACAGTTGCTTTCAGTACATAAACAACTCTGATCTTGCAGTATATAGTGTATATACTGACTTTGTACTTACATAGCATATACTGACTTGGTTCAGTCTTAAGTGATCATTCAGCATATACTATGCTGAAAACTCAGATCTTCTGTCCTCTCCCAGCATTGCTAGGAATGGGTGCTGTACAGTCCACCATTCACCTCTTAATAATTCAGTATCATAGAGTGGCTGATTTAGCTGAGTATATTCTAACCAAAGTTAGCATAAAAATAACTGTCTTTTGAGTTAGATGTCCCCAAGTTTTGAAAGTTATTGCTTTTTTTTCTTGGGGGGGGGGGGTGGTGGTGGTGGTGGTAAATGTTGGAACAAATAATATCCCATATTGGTTCTCTAATTAAGATATGCATATGTTGGCTCCAAAGGCCCCTAATTACATCTGCGTTAGGGATGGTCTTAGAGAGAAGATAGTTATTTACAGTTGCTGCAAAAACAGAAGAGGAACTTAATCTGAAGCATAAGGAAAACTCAGAAGAGTAGCCCTGGACCACCATGTTGCAAATTATTTCCTGGAGATACTACTGTAAGTGTGCATTGTCCCATATATTTTACTACAAAGTGATAGATGTTTATATTTTGGATGTAGCTTTTCAACTATTGGCTTCTACTTGATTAAATCAATTACAAAATTCCTGTAGATTTTAATACTGCAGTCTTAAGTCCCTGAATAATAGATGCTACTCCTACTGAAAATGGCTTTCAGTAGGTAGTTTATTTCATCCAAAGTTTCCTGAAATGTCCTAGGCTTCATAGGCCAAGTTCAGCCCTGTAAGCAGATTCTTAAGGCTAAGTGTAAAACAATGTCAGAAGAAGATAGGTACATAGTAAAGGTCTCCCATAGAAGTTCTTTCTTTGTGTTTGATGAAATAAGTTAGAGCAAAAAGACTGAGAATCTCACAGTATGGAGATAAAAAGGTGTGGATCTTCAGGATGTAGCATGCTAGAAGTTTATGGCAGATTGCACAAAAAGGGTGGTAGTGAACTAGATTAGAGGTATCAAAAAATAAAATTAAAAATATATATATATATATATGGCCACAGCCTGCCAGTGACAGAAAGAATCATCTTGAAGTTATCTGTATTTGGATGCTGTCTGGTGAGCCAGGCAGAATTTGAAGTAATGCTTCCTGTCTGGCCACTGGCAGCCTCGCAAACAGCAAGAGTTAAAAATTAACAATCTGAAGACAAGTCAAAATACACTCCCTGTCTGTAAAACAAAAAGTAATGCTTCAAACTCAGACAAATCTGGCTGCTCCCTTATCCCCCACAATCACCATCATAATTACAGCAGCTGATTTTCCTCACACCCACCTCAGTGATTTCTGGGGGTTTTGGCCAGGTTTGCATCCCCATATGATCCAGCCTACTTTTACTTATGTTTAGCGCATTGTGTAATAAGCAAAGCTTACATAAGCTAGGCACTGTGGCTCCAGCTTCAAAAACCTTCATCAAAAATAGGAGATCAGAAGCAAGATAACAACTCATGTAGTTGCTTTCCTAAGCACGGAGACAGAATTAACTGTCTTTGGGCTAAGTGCTCAGCTGTTTCAAATCTGTGTAGAATCTTTAATTCCTACTCAGTTAAGCTAATTTACACCTTGCTAAAGGTCTGGCTTCTCATCAGTGAGTATCCCAATATTGAAAACTTGAGAGTAACTAGTCAAAAAGAACGGGGATGAAATTTTGGCACATTAAAGCTAGGGGGAATTTTCTCATTACCATCAGATAAGTCCTCCTCTTACTCCAGAAAAGCCAGCTCTTCAAAGTCAAAAAAATGACACTGCAGTGAATCTCTGTTCCTATTGTGAAACTGTTCCCATTTGAACAGCTAGCAGTCTCTTCTCCAACTCATTTTGTCAGGAAAAGTTAAACAGAAATCAAGGTTTCCTCATAAAAAATGTTTGATTATCCTATTGAACTGACACAAACTGGATTCAGCAAGCTATAGGTGTATAGAACATTTTCATACTTTAGACTATAATAGGATTAATCATGTTACTCTACTACCTTAACAGCCACGGATGGGGGTTCTATTGCAAGTAGGTATTGCAAAAATATAAAGTCGGAAAGCTTATGTGGCAGTGGATATTATCTATGTGATATCCACAAGCCTGAATATGATGTTTTCCAAAGGTTAAGTTGATTCTACTGATATTATTTGGGGAGAAATTGCTTCTGAAGGAAAAAGGTTTTCAGTTGTTGTCTAAGTCTGTGATCGTTGTTACATTGATGTAGATGCAAAATTATGCTGCTGAAGTTAATAGAGCTATTCCAAAATTATGCTGTAGTAGAGATCAGTCTCTGGTTTTATATTTTAAAACATCTGAGCTCTTATAAAGCTAGTATTCTATACTTTATGCAAAATAAAATAACAAAGTCATTGCTAGTAAAGAAGTTAATGAAGTCCAAAAAAAGGCTGACATACAACCCAGGAAGTTTCTGTATTTAAGGATTTATTTTTTTCAGTGTCTCTGCACCTTCAAGTTTGTGTGTGTGTGTGTGTTTGTTTTGTTGTTGTTTGGTTGGTTTTGACTATTTGGTTTTGACTTGTTTTTGTTGTATTTAGTTTTGATTTTACAATCTGATCTTTAGCATAATGGGAAAGACACAAAGCCTTGGTTGGAAATCTCCCCCTAGCCTGTTGCAATATTTACAAAGCTGTACTTTTTAAACACACTGCAAGATGGTCTTAGTAAAACAAAAGACGCTATAATTTATTGTTCCAAGATTATTGATTCAATAAATTAACAATAATTTCCATGGAGAGTAGGAGCCTGGCACTGTAAAAGTTTATTTATCTGAGCTTTAACTAGCATTGATTAGAGTATTCAAATTGTCCCAGTACTATATAATTGCTCTTTATAGGTAGAATGCCCTCTGCTGTGCAGGAGACAGTAAAATAAACATTCAGCCAGAAGTGACAATGGCTCTTTTAAAAGCTAGGATTTTTATTTTATTTTATTTTATTTTTTAAGAGGGAAGAAAGAGTTTGTGTAATGCTTTAAAAACACAGCTAGCTTTGGCCGAAGTCACTTGTTACATTGCCAGGACAGACATGCACGACGCTGCTATTGTTCTGAGAGGTGCAAGACATAAATATACTAGTTATATCCTTATATTTGACTGTATCCAAATGAGAAAGCCTTTTTCTGTCATTGTTTTAAAGTGCTATGTTGCAATGAAGTGCCAGGTGGAAATTTTTGTTGCACGTTTTTTTTTCCTTTCTCTCTTTTGTTTCTGAAGTGCCCACTGAACCTGTTCAAGGTAACTATGAAGCTATTGTAAATATGTTAATTATTCAAGCAAAACAAGTCATACTTCCCATTCACGTTCACCATGCTGGGTTGCTCAGAAAGGAGTATTTTGCCACCAGGGAGAACAACAGCTGATTCAGTCCACAAGCAATTGCATTCCCTTTATGTAGAATACTTAGGACAGTTACATTTTTTAGACTTAGATTTATGATAGGTCTATCTTCTGATATGTATGATAACCCTGCTTTTATTTTACAGCTCTGTTGATGTAAAAGATTAACAGTACCTTTTCCCTCTCTTGGTTTTAATAAAACAACAAACTGCTAGAAATGTCACTTAGAACCACAAGTTTGCAATAATTAAAACAAATTATGCATCTTAGTAACCCAAGGTGGATGATTAATGCAGGCTTTACACGATTGTTTGTGTTAAATTGTTTCTCCAAATGCAATTCAGGAATTTGAAGTTGTCAGATTAACTGCTGTATTTACTGGTCTATTTGATTAGGTGAGCATAGTTTTATATTCCCTCTTGGAGACCTAAATAGCAACCATTTCCTACCAAAACAGCACACAAAACAAAGGCCCCATTCAGAGGACTATTCAGAGTGGGCAATGCTCTATAGCCCTTTGTATCCTGGAACAACATGGTTACTGAAGTGCCTCTAAAAGGTACAACAATTTTTTTAAAATAAAATAATAATGACCATTATAACAGTAGTTGGAATATTACATTTTAGTCTAAAGGTAAATACCTTCTATCATAAATTAATGGATTAATTTCATTACTAAGCTTAAAGACATCTCTCAGAGGTCTTTATGATTATTATAGTAAAATAGGGTTTAACAAATGCCGTTAAAAGGATGGCTAATATTCATTTGAAACTTGAATTCATGCTGCCAGAGTTTGTGTCCACTCTGAAGTCTTTTCATGAACATTCATGGAGTTGAATTTTAATAAGCATTCATAGGAAATGAATCCTAGGCTTGGATGTGTGAATTCTTATCTGAAATGAATTTTAATTTCTTCCTTTTTGCACCTTTTGCACCAGAAACTTGGTCATAAAAGCCAATCAGGGAATGGAAATGATACTGTGTGACTTACCTCCCCACCATCATCTTAGACAACAAGTGCATAGTAAGCACAGCTTGAACTTTGATCATCACAGTTCAAACATCAAGATAAATGAAGTGTTTACAGTAGATTTTGATGAAAAATGTATAGTACTTTTCTATGTCCAGAAGAAATACTACACATTTTTCTCCTGGCCTGATGATTTTTATATCTTCTCAAGAGCAACTTTGCTGGGACAGTGGAAAAATACTGAAATATTGCTAATAACTTCTTGGTATTTCTGGGCAAAGCCAACCCAATTGCCACATCATCCCTGAGAAGGGAGGGAAACAGGAGGGAACAACATCCTTCATCATATCTTGATGCAACTTCTTTTTTTCCTTTTGAAGTGTAACTTTTGGTAAGAATAACTACAAGCAGCAGTGGAGGTAGGATGGCTCTGCCTGTCAGCATCATGTTCTAACGGCCAGTAATGTGGCTGGAGGAAAGCCAGCTCTGTATGGAAAGAGTTTAGTAAGGGAACACTTACATGTAATTCTGCTTGATTGCCTTAAGAAACAGAAGGTCCAAACTGTTAGGCTCATTGCTGGCTTTACACTCTGCAGAAAGGACAGAGGCGTCGGTTTTTGGAAGAGGGGACATGGTTTCTCCAGAGCAGGAAGTTTCTGAGTAAGAAACCATTGGAAGCTGAGTATTATGGAGAAATATCCCTTTCCTGCTCTATTTTTACACTCTTTCCCAGGCATCCACTTCTGGCCACAGTTGGAAGCAGGATTGTGAGCCAGATGGTCTGACCTACTGCATTTTTTTTTGCTAGCTTTTTCTTGGGAATATTCTTTCTAGAGAAACATGGTCCCTTTGTCATTCATGTAGTAATATGTAGAGTACGACAACACATATAACATGGAATTTAGGGAGATCAAAAAATATCTGCCTTCCTGATGCTTTCTTGTGCAGGTTTGAAGGAGTCAAACAACATGTGGGATGAATGCCAGTGAAATTCAGAGAGGTTATTGTGGCTTTCCAGCTCAGGAAGCTATAAAGTCTTCAGCAGCACTGAATCCAAAGCAGTCTTGGTGAGGAGATTTGGCTACTGCTTTTTCCTCACCCTCATGGAGAGATAGATGATTCTGTGCTTCGCTAGCATGAGCAATGTACCTCTGGGAACTTTCTGTGGGCACTGGGTTCTGGGTCGCTAAAACTATTTTAAAGCAATGAACTACTGGAAAAATCTAATTAATGTGTTTCCAGCTATGGGGCACATGCTTCTTCTCCATAGACGTTTGATCAAGATCTTCAAGATATGCCTCTGAGGTGTGTTGTTTCCCTTCTAGAATCCCAGGTAAACTATGATGGATGGCTCTCAAATATGGGCATACTGCTCCCCAGCCTGTCTCCCAGTCATTAGTGGCAAAGGGGACACAGCTGCGATGCTGGCTGCGTCTCTACACCAGGAGTGAGGCAAGGATGGTGTAACTAGAAGTAGCGGTAAAAGCTGGGAAACTGCTTGCTGGAGAATATCCATACGGCTCACAAAAATGCCCTGGATGCTGGAGGAAATAAGGAAATAGAGAATCTCTTATGCTGTAGTCTGTAGTGGCTTGATTAGGCACAGTGTTGCTCTGATAGTCTTAAGGACTAGATGGCTAATTACAACTGCAGAAACAAAAAGAGGAGCATTCTTCAGCAAGTAGGGATGTTAGATTCCGGGGGGGGGAGGGGGGTGGAACAGGAAAACTTTTCATTAAATTTATTAAAATTCAGTTAGGAATTTACAGTTCGCAAGAGTTCACACTCCTAATGAATAGATGAGTATATTTCAGTTGATGGTGAACTATTTCTCCTCCTTTTCTGCAGTGCTCAGAGGAAGCTGCTTGTACCAGCCACATACAGAAAAGCACCCTGGGAATCTGGATTGTGATTTTAGTTTGAAGGAAATATGGATCACAGGAAACTGCTCTCACACACAGAGATCATAATTGTACAAAGTTACAGTGTATTCCTGATGACTTTGGTAGCTCCAAGGGATTTCACTGACTTCAGAAAATCCGAATGATACAAGTTCCAAGTGCCCCATCCAGATGAACTTTATACTGCTGTCACTATTCTCATAAGAGGCCTTTGGGAGCTACTCTTGATCCTGGAACAAGAGGCAGAACTGCTCTGGTTTGGTTTGTTCCCCTTCCAGAAGACCCTGCTGGTAAAGAGAGTTCCCAGTGTCAGTGGGATGTTGTTTAACAAACTGAGACGGCTATGTTCTAGTCCACTACAGGATCAACAGTGAAATCTTGCTGGCCTGTATACATCTACCTTGATGGCTTAACACCTTTAAGGCATGACTTGAAGTGAGGTGTATAAGCCCACAGTTGCAATCCCAACCAAATCTTTCTCCACTGTAGTGATACCTTCTGCTATTTACATTTAAATTCCAAGTAAAATTCTCAAGACCAATTGTGTTATTAGAAGTGCTTCAAGTTGAGCAGCTGAACATCACTTTTTCAGGAAAGCCTGGTTTGGTCTTCAGAGGGACCCAGCCTGTTAGGTGTTCTCAGGGTCAGATCCTTGCTATATAACCACTCACTGTGTCCTTGGGCTTCTTGCAAAGTATTCCTAAGCTTGTCTGCTTGTCTTTAGAGATGACCTTCACCCACTTTTTTCTTTCTTTTTTCTTTTTTTTTCATATTAACAATCTACTGATTAGTACATTTGTTTCCACTTCCTTTTGACAGTTAACATGTCCTCTTCCTCAACTGACCATTACATGTAAAACATGGTCTCTTAGTAGGGACCGGATCCTGACTTTCTTCTCTGTTAAATAACTGCCCAGTTACACAGACATCAACTCACTGAAGATGTGTTTTTTTTTTTTTTTTTGCCAGAACAAAACAAATCTTGTATTCCCAAGGCACTCAATTTCTGAAGGGTATTCCAGAACAGCAGCCACCTCATAATAAAGCACTCAAATGCATTTTTCAAAAACTAGTAAAAAAGCTCTGTATATATGAAGCATAATTGCACAGCCAAGGAGGATTACGCTATTTTGATTTTATTAGCTGACTTTGTTTTAGGTTGAAGTATCCAAAGATGACATAAGGACTTTTGACCAAAAATAAACAAACAAAAACACAAAATCTAAAAAATGAAGGGCTTTCTGTTGAAGTTTTTCTGCTTTCCAGTGGCGTTCATTTCTTTCACAGTAGCACAAATCTCCAAAAGGACCAAACACCACAAAAGATGTCAGTCTCTAGGTCATGGATGACAAGTATCTTTTCAGTACTGAAAGGACAGGTGTTTTGAAATGATACCTATTCTTGAAACTGAATTCTCAGTGAGACCCACTGATGTTAGGCACTCAGCTTCTGCTGCTGAATGTCATTGTATTTTGGAAGCTAATTTCCTTTGAAAATCCTAGCACAAAGGAACATCAAAGAGCTATGACTTCATATCATAAAGAGCATCATATTATTGTGAAATAAAAGAAGGGAATATATAGTGAAGGGTTTTCATTTGTTTGTTTGCTAGCTTTTCTTTCAAGACTCCATTGGCAATAGAAAATTTAGGAAAAAAAGCGGAGACTGCAGAGTCTATTAAGAAGAGAGAATTTCAAAATATCTGTGGCTAAAAAAAAATCCAAAATGTTTTGTTTCAACAAAGTTCAGAGTTTTTAAGGAAAGAGGATGCTATTGAAAATGATGACTAGCAAAAAAAAAATAAATAAAAATCAGTCTTCTAACAGAAACATTTCAATGGAAATCTTTCAGTTAGCTAAAGATGTGCTATCATGTTGGGGGAAGGACAGGGGACTGTGTTATTTCTGGCATCACCTAGGTCAACAATCAGCTAGAAGAGAGGATCCTACAACTGGTCCCTGTGGAACGAGTACATTCCCGGAAAGAGAAAGTACCTTGGGAGGCTTAAGAAAAGATGAGGAAGGTTTATTTTCCCTTTTCTGGTTTCCTGAAGGTTGAAAGGAAATGAGACACATCCCAAATCAAATCCTGCCCAGAATGTACAACCTGACCGCTTTATCCTGAACACTTTGTCCCAGCCTACTCCACAATGGAAAACACTTTCTTGTAGCCACATACAGCATAGAAATAACTCAGCTCTCAGTATACAGGCTGCTTTTTGCAGGACTGACATTTTAAAAAATCTAATCTTGAGATTTACAGAAAGGAATATTTTCATTGTCTTTAGGATGCCTCTACTGCCTGCAGTGAGTGATTTTTTTTCCTTTCAATTTTCATGGGATCAAAGGCAGGTCAGTACTGAGTATCTGGAGATCTTGTCCAGTATTGTTGAAAGATGAAAGCACTTGATAAAGAAATCATTAAGTGTCTGTTTTTACTGAGGTATTAACATGAGTACTGTCCCTAACATGAATTTTACTGACACCAAAAAATCCTTAACTATTAATATGAGTTGTCTGGCTGGTTGTGGAAAAGAGGGGGAATTTGCTGTAGTTCACACACCTCATCTGTTGCTAGCCCCGCAACAACTCAAGTACTATTTTTCAGCATGGCTATTCTCACTTTAAGCTTGCCTAGCTCTAGAGGCAAGTAGGCAATCTGAGCTAATTCTGTAGCAAATGTATAACATGAGATGGCTAACTTAACCAAATTACTTTACAGCACAGCATGCTGAATTATAACTCTTGTTGCATGAATCCTTTACACACATTTATTTAAAATTCCAGAGTAAGTAGACCCCTCTGCACTATATTAGAGTTTGCAAGATATGTAAAATTACCTTGAATAAAGAAATGGAATCCATAACCGAGGTATCTCTAGGGTATCTAACCTTATGCTTACAAGGGCAGAATTTGTAAAGCTGCTGGAATTTCTGCAGATAACCATAAACAATGATTGTTGACTGGATTAAGACACAGCCTTGTATTCTGCTGATCTGCTACTCATGACCAAAAATGGTTTGCGATTGTGGAGGGTTGTGGTATATACAGTCCTGGAGCTCGGAAGCGTTAGATTCACTGGTAATGACTGAATCAGTTAGTTAATGAGTCTGTGAGATCTGGCATTGGCATCCCTTAGTTCACAGCAGTCAGTAATATATAGATTCAGTGTGTATACATGCCGAAGCTTAATTTGCAATCCTATTTAGAGTGGAAAAAAATGCCACACTTAAAAAAAAAAAATGCAAACAGGGTTCTTTTCACAGTGGACAGAGAATACTGTTAAACAGAGGAAGCACAATATCCCTTTTCATAGCAAGAGATCAAATGTCTGCAGAAGAGTTTAATTTATACTTCTTCATGTGCCAGAGCTGTGTCTGAGACATTGCAGCATTTCAGTTCTTTCAATCAGGTCATAGTTTCCAGCACAGATGACTTCATCCCTTTTAAAATAGAACAAATAGAATAAATGGAATTCCACATAATCATGGTAGGAGCTGGGATTATAGGAAATTAAAACACATATTTAAAAGCAGAGGTCTGTGCGGTAAATAATCATGACACAGAGGTTGGAAAGCAGTGCTTGGTCTCTTCTCAGCAGTTAATGGGCAACTAGGGTCTTAGACTCTGCAGCTTTCTGTAACATGGGGATGTGGGTGTATCCTAGAGGAGGATGACGAGAGTGATGGTGGATAATGTGCAGTATCACATTTTAAAAAGTTGCTCCCTTTCCAGGAGAAATATTAAAATAATGCCACTTGACTCTAAGACAGCCTGGACGAACACTGGCTGGTGTGAATCTAGCACGGGCTTTATAGCCTGTGCACTGCTGCACTGGGAGCACTGTTTTGATTGCTTTCCCCAGTTAGGTCCTCTGTTCCCTAGCTGCTACAGAATATTTCACATCTCCCTGCCACAGCTCTGCGTTGGCAGTGGGAGAAAAGGTGTTGATGAATTCTGTCTCAAATTTCTGCATGTCTGAAGAACGCCCTTATAAAGTACCAGCATATATTATACTGATATCCCCCAAACAGAGAAGTAGCTCGCTGCAACCTGGAATACTATTACTGGAAGACAAGTGTTTGAGGTATTTATTACAGCTAGAGAAAATGAAACTAGAAACAGATTTTTCCTTAATTATAGTATTTGCCCATCACTGCCCTCATTGTGATCCATGTTTGGCATCAAGAAAAGAGCTGTCAATACCTTCTTGTAATATGAAAAAATTGCATTTCGTATCAGACCTATTTTATTAGGCAATATACAAGCACACAGTGAAGACAGTCCTCGCCCCCAGAGGACTGTTTTGTCTACATAAGTGCATGAGAGACTCAGCTGTGCCTTTAAAGATCACTTGGGTCATGTATGTCTTATGTATGTGTATGTGTGAATACATTCACGTTTGCCTAGTATAACATTCAGGCTGGACTGTAGGTCTGCATCTTCCATATTCGTATCATTTTTTCAAATCATGGCTTACTGTGGTAAAGATTATACGGACAGGCTAATTCCATTTGAGAAAGTTTTTGTTTAAAAGCAAGTAAAACTCTGAAGGGAAAGGCAAATTCATCACTGGTGAGATGACTGAATGCAGTCACATGCTGTTATAATATAACTTATCCTTAGGAATTCAGGCCTCCAATAGGCCTGCCTACCAGATAAGCTACAACAAGATGAAAGTGAGTTGCATCAGATTCTTGTGCCCAGAACACGCAGTTCAGACTCTGTTTCTCCTTCATTCAACCAGATGTTATACAAGAAACAGCACTCACTCTCTTTCAAAAAAAAAAAGAGTTAAACGAGGGGAAGATACACAGGTAAAAGTTTTATGCATGCCACTCTTCTAATACTGCTGAACATTTCAAAAGTATACTTTAAAGCTACTTGTGTTGGCTCAGCTTCTTTAAAAGTTTAACCTGGATTGCTTTAATCGCAGAAAACAGAACTCTCTTGCTTGATTTTGGTAAATGCAGTCTTCTACTGACATCAAAGCTTAGAGCAACTGCAATGCACTAGTTTGCCTTTGTAGTTCCAAGTTGCTCAAAAGACTTTTAATGTATTCTTGTAGGTGTAACCATGTGTCACAAATATACCCGCCAACAAGAGATAAACCCTAACTCGAAAATAACTGTTAATCGATTACTGCAGAAAAACTGACAAAACCAAAGTGAATAATGCTAAAGGGTGTTAATTTGTGGATTTTTGTAGGCTTTGAAAAGCAAAATTAAGACTATATGGGATTATGGATATGTAACATAAACTGTGGGTCATGTGCCTCACTTGCATAAATCAGCATCATTACACTGAGAGCCAGGAAATCTCTGCTGCAGCCCAGCTGAGAAAGTGGCCTATGACTCTGAACACATGGTGATCAACAGCAGTTTTTGTTTGGTTTCATTTATTTGGGGGGGGGGGGGGGGGGGGGGGGGCAGGGGAGGAGGGAAATGAAACTAATGGGAATTTGCTAGACTGTTACTCAATCTGTAAACGTTTTCCTTTTCTGCATGAATGCTGCTGCTGCTACAGAGTGGTGCAAACTGTGTATGAACAGTGTTTCGTGCCTGCACTGAACTCTAGACCCCCAAGCCATGGGGACCCTGGCAATGATGCTAAGAGATCATATGATCCAACAGCAAGACGATTCCAGGCAGGCAGCAGACAGTAGCCAGCACTGGCAATCAAGAGGGGCAGCATTGGCAGCTCTGTGCATTGTCCTAGCTTGTTAAATGGCCTCTCTTTCCATGCAAAAATTCAGGCAAATGCAACACATCTCTTCAGAGCTCGGAAGAATTTTTGCAGTGAAACTTCTTACTAGCTCTGTATATATAGCCCCAGAAGAGACAAATTCACAAATCTGTCAAAAAAATGAGATTATGAAATTCAAAAAGAAACGTTTTGACATTTTTATTTGAAATGCTTTGCTTTGTTTTGTTAAATTTTGCTTACACATAACTTTAAAATAATTATCTCAACAAAATGAAGGCAGGTTTTTTTCAGGTACAATAAAATGTTTTGAATGTAAAATTAGCAGAAAAAAAATGCTTTTGGTCTGGTCAGTAGTCATAAACTTCTCAGCTAGTTTTCCTTTGCTGTACCTTTCCCTGCATGATTTTGAAATGCATTCAGAGACATTTAATGAGGAACAAATTCAGATGAAAGGCCATTAGAATATTTGTTGAGGTGGGTAAAAGAAGGCTCCAAAGCGCTGGCAATCTCATGAGAAAGTGGAAAGTCGGGTGAACCATACTTCTTCCTTTGGATTTGTGGTAGACTTGTTGTACAGAAAGGCAAAGGAGGAAACAAAGAAGTGAAAGTCAGAACCAAGATATACACATGTATGTGTACGTGTGTATGTGTCTTCTTTTTTAGTACTTCAGACTAGAATTGGGAAATCTCCAGCCTGCTTTTGGATTATACTTGTAAAGCTTTAGTAGCTTTTTGCTTGTAGTTGGTAGAAGAGAAAGTAGAGTTACCAGTGTGGACCACGTTAGCCATCAAAGTTAACACTGGGTATGTATGCAACTTAACGTACTATAAATGTCAGCTAACTGAAGCTCTCCCACCCGTCAGTGCTGTGAAGTGATAATGAATCCAGACAAGCTTAGATAGCTTGAACCAGCCTTTCGTTCAACAGCATCGCAAGTGAACCAAGCCTTGGCAGCCCTAGGACTACAGAGCTCTTGCCAAGGCAGGGTGAGGCCGATGGCAGGCTCTGCTGAAAGGGGTGGCTCTGGTGTCCACTTTGGCCTGATCCCATAGCTCAGGGGCTGCTCAGCCTCACAGGAGGGCTGGTGGCACCTGCCAGGGGTTGCAGGCAGCCAGGGGCTGCTGCTGTGCTGCCTTATGTTACAGTGAGGGGGCAGGTAGCTGCCTCAGGGTGGGAGCAATGAGGTCAGCCTTGCTGACTTGCTGTCGGCTTGCTGTCATGGTTTGGGGTGCTACCTACAGCCTACATGGAACCTTTCGGAGAGAGTGGTGTATTTTGAAACTTGGTCAGCTTCGTCTGGCTACAAATAGCTGTAGTAGTATCAGAGCACTTGTGCCCATTGTATGGGTTGTAGCTTATCTGGGGAGGGAGAACAGTACTTTTTTTGCGTCTGAAAGTACTACACAGTTACACCAGCTGGTATGCAGGCAGTGACCAGCCCTTGTCTAAGTAGTTGGTTTCTCAGAACAATGAAGAATCCCAGCCTCACTCAGCCACTTTTCATTTTGGTATTATTTGCCTAATTTTCAACTGCGTTGGCTATAGGTATTTTCTTCCCAGCAGAAACCAAAGCTGTGATATGAGGGGAAAAAGGTTCCTACTGTAACTTTTAGCTATCTCAAAGTGCATTGCAAACTAAAACTTTCTAACCCAGGATTTATTTGGGCCTTGATGTACTGAATAACCCTCTGGCGATACTGGCATGCGTATGACTTTTTTTCACCATCCTGTGTGATCAGGACTTAATGTTGCAAACTGTGGATTTACTTTCTGTAAATTATGTAAAAGACAAGGTAAGTGCAGTGTGGCTGAGTTAATTTTGCAGGAGTAACATGGGGCCAGATGCACAGCGATTATTGATTGAACTGAAGCCAGAGACTCAGCCCCTTAACTTTTCAGATCTCTGACTCCCTGATGTTGCCTCTCCCTCTATCACACTGCATTAGCTTAAAACGTTGCTGGAGCATTCCATGGTTGCTTACAGAAAAGGATCTGTGTGGGAAGGTGAAGGAGGCTGGTGGGGGCGACAGGCAATTCATGGGGAGGGAAAAAAAGGAGCTGGAAAAATCAAGAAATAGAAAGAACATAAGGGGGAACTGCATCTTTCCCTATAGTTGAGTGGGATACTCTTGGCATTTCTGCCACTATGAAGTGCTGTGTGAAGTTATATATTGGCTCACCTCTTATTCAAATCATTTAAGATGGCATTTGAGAGCAGGCAAGCATTTCGTTATCCTATCCCTAATTATGCAGTGCTCCATCACAAAACAGTGGTGAAATGAGTCCATTTAACTCCAATGCAATGTTGTCCAAGAGTCCTGAAATAATCTGGAATGTGGATGGCATTTTTTATTTTTTATAACAGGCATCTGCAAAAGTGTCTATTTAAGAACCCCTTGGCCAGTTTGCCTCAGACTTTGTTTTTTCAACAGGGGCTATAAAAACTGAAGGAAACAGAGTCTGAAGTTTCTAATTTCGGCCATTTTTTAGAAAATGACATTTGAAACTTACAGCAAAAGTGTTTTCTATCCTACTCTTGCAACATAAAATGGCTATGTAGACTTTAGCTCAAACTTCCTCTAAGATACCTTCAATTGAGACCACACATGGAAAATTTCAGAGCAGAATCCATTTCATAAAACTCACAATAACAAGAGATTAGAGTGGAATCTCAGGGTATTTAACTAAAGTGCATGCTCTTCACCGGGGCTATGTGCCTCTGACACACACATGCACATTCACACATAGAGAACTATCACAACAATGCAAAAATCATGATTTGCCAACAAACAGGGCAAGACATTGCATTTATTTCATTTTCATATCAAGTGAGAGGAAACGGTGGTCTGTCAGACCTTGAAAATAATAAATGTGTGATAAATAACGGCTGGCTAACAGGGATCTATTTTTTTTAAATTATGTATGTGTGTGCATATATTCACAGAGGTGGTATGTAGTTGCATCTGTGGTGTCTGGAAGCCATTGGTTTGCACAGACAGCATACCCATAGGCAGAGACAGAAAGGTAGGTAGTTCCCAGAATGTGTGTCAAGGGGAAATGGATTCAGAAAGATCTGCTTTGATGCCCACTGTAGGAGTGGGAGTACAGCAAAGACTGAGAATTCCCAGATTTCTCTTTATAATCTCCTGAGCAGCATACAGCAAGAAATCTGCTGTAGCATCTATTCTCTCTCTGTCCAGTTTTCGTCCTCACTAGAAACCTGCAAGTCTTGACTGATGTCTGTAAAACTTTCCATGCTGGTATGGCATGTGCTGCAGAGATTCAGAAAAAATACGTTAGTGTAGCTGTCCAGTGTTGGAGCTAGGAGTTATTGTTAGAGATGGATCCAAAGCTCCCCTAGGGATCCACTTCCCTAGATCTGGCTCATATCAAATCATTTGTAAGTGCTAAGACTGCGCTGCTATGCTGCAAGATTGCACAGCCTCTCTGGTGTTTTGATCCTCAGTTACGCAGGGGAGATAAGAAGGCTTCAGGCTTTGCTGCTGAACATCTTGTAGGAAAAAATTGTATTTGGTTGGGCGTAGGGGTTGTCTGGGCAGCTTTCTATGCATATCTCCAATAAGACACTTCTAACTAGGATAAAAATCTAAGCCAGATCACAAAGAACCTGTGTATCAATACAGATTTGAACAGAACTGTGTTAAAAGAGACATTCCTGCAAGTAAGGCAGCACAACATGCAAGACCTGGAGTTTTTTAAAGATAGAATTCGTCTGAGTGCTTTTTCCTGCAGCAAAGGGCTGGGAGGCCACCGCTGCACCACACACCCATGGTGCGAAAGCAACAGCTGGCAGAGCGCAGGTTCTGCTCTTCCTTTGGGTGTCTCCTGCCATATGCTCAGCTTAGCAGCACAGCCTGCGAGGCTCGGTGGCAGCACCTGAGCAGGAGGGACAGCCACGAGCCGAGCCCTATTGCCTAGCACGCAGCAGCAGAGGCACGTAGTGATCCCACAGCACCCACCAGGCCCCGGCGGCATCAGGACGGCTGCAGGGCCCTCACTTGTTAGGGGCAACCTCTTTGAAGCCCGTCTGCTCTTCCCAGCCCTGTTCACTCCCTTCTGGTGGGTGTTAATGCAAATGTCTCCCTGGCCAAAAGAGCTCCGTTGTTTATTGGAGGCTGCTTTCCTGCCAGCTGAGTCCCAGGCTTCAGTAGCTTTGCTGGAGCCAAACAACTGGATATATGTCTCCAAAGATATAAAAGCCTGGGTAAAAATGGGTATTGAATGTGTCTATGGAGCACCTTATGAAAGTAATCTCTTGTGAGTGTCAGAGTCCCATCTGTGAAAAGAAACAGAGAGCCTTCTCTGGAAAGAGGTGCTGACAGTGACAGGTATTAGGGCACTGATTACAATGGAAATATTTTTATATTAAATTATATTAATTGTACACCACTCCAATTCCTCCCCTCCCCCACCTTGTTTTGCCTGTTTTTTTTTGTTTGTTTGTTTGTTTGTTTTTGTTTTTGTTTTTAAAATAAAGTTGGAGGAGGGAAGTTTTTATTATTGCTGATCAGGGAGTATTACTTGCATCTCTCTCATGGCATATGTTCGTACGCCTGTGGGCTCACACACACAGCATTCTCATTTCAAAGCTAGAACAGCTCTCTTAGCTATTTTTCTTTTCCCTTCTTCAGGACTTCAAGGAGTGAGTAGGATGTAATCTCAGAGAGAGGAGGCTTGGTTCTGTGCCAGGCACTACTGACTTACCACGTTGTCCCTCAGTAAGTCACTTCACCTCTTTTATCCTTCATCTCGCCACCTGTAAAAAAGGGAATGTGATATTTTCCTTCCTTTGTTTAATTAACTAGTGGTGCTTTAAAAATTCATAGACTGAAAGCCTTCACGTCACTTTTTTTTTTTTTTTTTTAATTAAAACCTAATTGACTTCAGGGCACTGTAGAAATCTCCAGAAATGTGCAGTTTGAGTCTTATCTTACATGATTACTGTAGCCTCATTGTTTAAAATAACTTCCATCATTTTAAATACTAGTCTCACTGTTGAAGGGGAAATACCAAGAAGGCAGCCCTGATCCGGCAAGGCATGTCAGTGGGTCAGTACTCAGGCAGACATCTGCTCAGTAGGTGGGGAATCCTGGTCCTCCAAGCTCTATGGGAAAAAGATTTCGCCTTAAGTATCAAAAAATGGACAACTTCCCAACGTGGGGATTTAATTTGTACCATATAGTAAAAGAATCCAAGTTGCAGGGAAAACCTGTGGCATCTGCCCCAGTTTTCCACCTCTTGCCCGTCTTTTCCTTTGTCTATATTTCTGTCATTGAGGGTTACAGATTAGAGATGGAGAAGAACACCTGGGCCACTTAAACTGCTTTTGTGTCACTGTAAAGTTTTCTCGTGTGGCATGCTTCCTGTTTTATTGTTCACACATGGGACAGAAAGGAGCTGCGATGTGATCAAAATGAGGGCAATAGCTCACCCAGAGCTCCCCATTCAGACTTTTCCTGCAAGCCCTTCTTTCAGGTAGAAGCTGGGATCTGATGCTGTGATTCCTGCTAATTTGAATATAAGCCATTTTTGTATGCAAAGGATTGCTGACACCAGCAAGTTTCACTGTAATGATTACTATGGAAACGTTTATCTATAAATATAAAATTCTTTAAAGCTTAGCCTTTTATCTTTATAGAAAAAGGCCTGTTTATGTCACTTCTAAGCTTCCAGCTTTAATGTAGACATGAGCTGTTCTCATGCCAAACAAGATAACCTCAGTGTTAGAGCTGTGTGAGCTTTGAAACATGGGAATTTGAGCTAAAACTATTATTTTTTTAATATAATATTAATAGCTGCGTGGAAAGTATTTTAAAATACTTTTCTAAGCCAAAGCTCTAGTTCACTTGCAGTCTTCTGTATGTTTTATTATAATGTTGCTTGTATGGAAAACCTTCATTCAGCTGCCAGTCAGTCCTTAAACTCCGTGTGTGTGTGTGTGTGTGCACATGCACACATGAGTGTGAGTATTTGCACATGCATGCACGAGTGTGTGTGTTTTTGAGTGTGTGCATGGTGATGAGGCTTGCAGAAGTACAGCAAAACTGGAGAAGTCACTTATTCATTAACCTTTTTCCTTTGGAGTATTTTCAGATGTTGCTTTTCAAAGTCTTTGTAAAAATATGGTTTCTAACTTTAGGTCCCCAAAAGACAGACAGATTTCCTTCTTTCCTTCCTTCCTTCCTTCCTTCCTTCCTTTCTTCCTTCCTTCCTTCCTTCCTTCCTTCCTTCCTTCCTTCCTTCCTTCCTTCCTTCCTTCCTTCCTTCCTTCCTTTCTCTGCTAATGACAAAAAGATACAATTTTATTTTTTTTTGTTACTTAAAGCCTGCAGTGAAAAGGATGCAGTAAGAAAAATGAGAAATAATATTTTTCTTTACATTTCTAAGATTTTAAAAATATTTTCCTTGATTTCATCATTTCTACTTGAGAAATATATATATTTATATATTTTTTTCAAATGTGCACACTAATAGATCAAACACCCACATTTGCAGATACTCTAAACCTACTCCATTAAAGTTAGTCTCAAATAATGGACTTGTGGGGATTAAGGAAAATATATTCAGGGTGTTTTATTGAACACCTAAATTGATATTGTTTTATTTAGAACTCAAACATGTAAAGTGTTCAAAAACATTTGCAGGATAAGGTTCCCACTGACTTGGGGAACAGAATTTGTGGCAGGCACAGAGTAAAATCATAACTGATGATGATCAGAAGATTATTTTGTCATTCATTGCCAGGGAGCAATTGATAGCAACAACCTTGTCTCCAAGGGCACAATTCAGGTACACATATTAAACTTCTCTTTGTGTAGATTTTGATTATTAATACTGATGATTTTTTCCTTACACTTTTAGGTGGAATGACAAAATGGACAATTAAATGGTTCATTTGAAATTCAGTTCTATATATGGATGAACTACAAAGTTCAATTCAAGTGTAGAGGGGGCTTTAAGTGGCCTTTTTTTTTTTTTTTTTTTTTTTCTTCCTGCTTAGTAGGAGGAATAGGCATATCCTTGGCATAATTTTGACACCGAGGAGAGTCATTTTTTTAGGTTAAAATCTCTTCCCTGGACTGCTCTAGGGACTGCAGTCCTAACCATAGTGCTTTCAGCACTGGTGTTTGAGAGGGAACCCATGTTACAGGACTGAAGAAGCTGCTGGTGGTGAGGCACAGTCTGATCTTGCTGTTTGATTCTCCCTTTGTTCATTTTTATTCCACAATTTTTCTTACCAGTGGACTATTATGTAAGTTTTTTGAGCTCTTTAATGGAAGTGCAGCTGGAATATAGACAAACCATACTGGACTTGACTGGGATGTGTGTACATCTGCATGTCCTCACTCTGCTCTTCCAAGTTCATTTTACAGTTTCTTGCTCTGAGCATAGCTGCAGTCATAGGAGTCAATTGGACACTGTTAGTAATTGGACAGATTGTCTGGAAGTAAAAGATCTAAGAGCCAACATTAAACCCTTAAACAGGACATGTAGTAAAAACAGTATACTGTGGCTCCCATAGGACTGAGGGAAATGCAAATAGTAAGATCTCATGTTGAATTCAGAGAGATACTCCCAAGTTTAGAAGCGTATTTGAATCCTATCCCAATAATTCAAACTTGTTAGATCTGTAAAATTAGTCTGTAAATCTCACAGGAAAGGCTGTGGGGTGTTTCAGCACTTTCATTTGTGCTCCTGGCAGGAACATGAGTATTAATACAAAAACATAAAAATGACCATGAAAGTAACTTTTAAAGCAGTAGCAGCTTTTTATTCTCTTTCAAATCCTACAGAAAGGATTAGAGTTGTGGGAAAAGATTTAGCTTACTTTCTATTCAGTCTAATTGGCTTGCCCAGCCTTGATATATTAAACCATACATTGTTAATGTCTTTATCATGTCTTTATTTCTTGTCCCATTTCAAGGTTCAGATCACGGTCATCAATCCTCACCAGAAAACGGTTTCCTTTCCTAGGGCACTGCATTGTAAATGTAGCAGTGATTAAACCTGGAGCCCTGAGGAGCGGGGGTTATCATGATAACTGGTACCCAGGAGGGAAGGAGTCTGGGTGAATTTCCCTGAAGTAAAGACAGGAATATCACTGGCAGAGGCTTACATCTGTGTTCTTCTGCTCAGCCTCAATCTGTAGGACTTTTGCCTATTCTCCTTCCCACAAGCTGTTCTCACTGTGGTGCTCCAGAAGCACCATAACCAGGACAAAGATGATGAAGTCTTTGGGATGTGAAGTGCTTTCCTACTGGATGTCTCTGTGGCATTTCATACAAGGACGAGGGGGCAGAGCTCCAGTGGGCAGCTGGGCAATATGTGGGTGTGCTGCAGTGAAATCAGCGTGTTTTTTTCCTTTAGCAAACTGGAAATAGACTCTTTCCATCTGTGCCCAGAGACAGGACAAAAGGCAACAAGCATGAACTAAAGCATGAGAAATGCCACTTAAACATAAGAAACCCTTTCTTACTGTGTGGGCAGCTGAGCATAGCCACAGGCTGCCCAGAGAGGCTGTGGACTCTCCCTCCTTGGAGATTTTCAGAAGCTGCCTGGATGTGGTCCTGGGCAACCTGCTCTGGGTGGCCTTGCTTGAGCAGGGGTTGGACCAGGTGGACCCTGAGGTCCCTGCCAACCTCATACACCTATGAGTCTGTAACTCAGGTGCAGCTTACTCTTGAGCGTATGGCTGAGCCACTGCACAGAATGGACCATTGTGTTGGAACTGCACACAGCAACCTGCATAGCTTTACATCTCATAAACCCTGCCAGACCTGATCTGAGACTACCAGCATTCACCACGATGCACAGAAATACCTTTAAGTTGCTTGGCCTAAGGACTGGCTAGCATTTTGAGACTGTAAACAAATGACAGCAACACCAACTACTTGCAGATACACTGGTGCAAGTGGTTCATCTCATCCCTCCTCCAGAAGATGAGGAGAAGCCTGTGTGACAGTGAGGAAAAGTCCAACAGATTTTGACTTCTGTGGCAGAAATAAGTTATATTCCAAGGCAGTAATATTGCAAGAGACAATATTGCAAGACAGGTCTGCCCTGCTTGGTCACATTGGATTGTTCTGGCTTTGCATTCTGAGGAGGTACATGTGTTTTGTGCACTCTGAAGATGGTCACTCCATCTTTTCAGCGCAATTGTAAATGTTATGCGAAAAAAGGCATACATTAAATGCATATCTGTATATATATGAATATTAAGCCTAAGATTTTGGTGGAGAAATGACCTGTGGCTCAGTCACTCACTTCAGTCAGCACCTTTTTTGCTGTGATGTGATAACAATTGTCATCCCTTCTGATGTGTATGAGTGTGGAGGTTTATAGCTTTCTTAATCAGCTACACCACAGAAGTACCTGAAGGAACTAATTGCTAACTAACTAAGAGAGGTATCTGAGGAACTAACCCATCAGGGCAGGCGGGTTTAATAACAAACAGCTAGAAAGGGTTTTTTCCAAACAAAACACATTGCTGTTTCTTTCAGTTCTGCTTCTGTACCATTTGCAATGCAAGTAACTCTTTCCATTCACAAACAGACAAACACAAGTATGCGTTCAGTCTTCCAACTCTGGGAAAAAGATTGCTAACAGGCTGACATGGAGGGGGCCCAGTGTACCTGGAATAATATGAAACACCTTTTTTGTGTGTATTAGTTTACATACCGTGTTCAGGAAACAGGGTACAGAAACTTCCTTAAAGCTCCAGGAACAATAGCTATTGTTGGTTGTCGATATGGCATGAGCTCATATCCAGGATACCGAGAAAGGAACTCCTGACTACAACTAATATACTTCTTAACTCCTGGTGTGAAAGAATGTATTTATTGTTTTTGCAAAGCGAGATGGGAAATATGGCTTTAAAAAGAGGTGGCTTGCACGACAGGACAAAAACTCTTTTTCTTTTATTTTATTTCCTCTTAAAAATGTAATTAAGGAATTTCTTGTGGAAGAAAAAAGTTTCATAGCTTCCCAACAGCCTGGGTCAAAATCTATTTTGAATTTGACTGCATTATGGGAAATGATAAGATTAGTGTGACAGGTCTATAAAGTTACTCTTTCTAACTGCTTTTTTTCTTGCCTACATCTGCAATAGGAGTGGGATACAATTGCAGATGTTCACAGAGACCAGAGCTCTTGGTCAAAATTATACAGAAATGTGTTTCTCTGGATTTTTAAAAAGTTGATAAGGGTAGAGGAGCTTCTTTAAGCTACAGCCTGTCAGTCCTTTAGGAGCACAGCCTTAAGTTGTTTGAAAAAGAAATTTGCAGAACCCTGGCTGTTTTATCTCAAACTGACACTTACACTAGATTTAGTGGATACTCATGACTAAATTGTGCACTACAAAAGGAAAGGCCTTGAAGGGAGCCTAATCTTTAAATGGTATGCGCCAGTTAAAACACAGGAGTGGGAGTTAGGGGGCTCTGCAGCATTTCTGATACTGTGGCACCAGTCACGTCACTTAGTAGAGGAAAAGGGAAATGGCTCCTATCTGTCCTGTGGATCCTCCACCTCTTAGGAGCATTACCTCTTTTCATCCCTTTAATGCTTCCACAGAGGCATCTGGAGTATTTTGACAAAGCAAAACTTTGTCAAAATATATCACTGTATTGATATGTGTTAGTCTCTGCAAAGCTTTGCTCAGATGGCTTTTGGGTTCTGAGGGAGTGCTTGCTTGGCCTGCTGGAGGTCTGGACTGTGTAACACTGCAGCTGAATCTGTGCTCCCTCCAAAATGAGCTCTACTTGGTCACTTGGAGCAGATGCTACTACCTCTGCACTCCCAGTCCTGCCAGAAACACCCAGCTGATGAATGTGACGCACGCTCCCCTGGGGAATGGAATCATCTTTCCTTGTTCCTGAGACAAAAGCAATGGCACTCAAAAGTATTACTTAAAAAAAAAAAAAAAAAGGCTCCTGCACCAAAGTCTAATTTTTAACTACTCAAATGACTATTTCAGATGTTCTGCATGTTTATGTTGTCATACAGACATCTTGTAGGGCAAGTATTAAGCCTTGTAGTGACACTTTTCAAATGAAAGGGTAAATTTTTAAGGATAAGCTCAATCAATATTAAAAACCCAATAAATTCTAAGCTCTGATGTTTAGCAGTGGGAGATTTTAGGCCATATATGTTTTGAGGCATCAGGTTCCTGTAGAACTGTATATTATTGGCTATTGCACTATATGGATGTTGCAGAAATAAAAATACAGCTTTAAAGGCATCAAACTAAAGGGGAAAAATAGAGAGTACCTTTTGATGTGTTATTTTTTTCTTATTTTCTTTTAGTTACTTGTCCATTGAACAATTCTCAAAATCTCAAAGTATTTTGGTAACTTTTTCAATGAATAAGTCTTGGTTAGAGACAACTCAGAATATTTTTTAATATGTGCACTTTACATTTGTTACAAAGAGAACATGGCATTCTTTTGGTTCCATGGTTGCAAGACTTTAAAAATAAACTAGTGCAACATTGCAAATGAGATAAGATGCATACTTTGACATTTACTTTTGTTTCTCCAAATTTTAATGAGAAATTTAAATAACTTACTATGAAACATGCCTAGGAAGTGGTAAAGCTGTGCAGTGTGTGGCTTCAAGGCAAAAAGGGTCTTGTCCAAGTTGCTCTGTACAAACAGGCCAATATTTTTTCAGCCTGGAGTTGCTGATACACTTGGGTTTAACTCTTGACTTCCCAGGTGAAAAGCAAGGAGTTTTGGATGAGTCTTTTTCTGTGTTCTTGGACTTTCTCATTTTAAGGACATGTAGGAAAATAATGCAAAGCAAACCCAAGTTCCTGGGGGGCAAAGTTAAGTGAAACTGCCTCATAGCTCTTAGGTCCCAAGGCTGTGATGCTGAAGTGACACAGGGTAGATGCTCACAATCATTCAAAGCCCTCCACACACACAGCCCTTGACCACTACTTGTCAGTATCAAGATCAAAACCCACTCTTAGAACCTATATTTAATTATGTTCTCAGACAAAACCCAGCCTACTGGTAACCAAACCTACAGGGTAACCAAACCCTGCCCAAGTGTGCCAGCAGATACATGCAAAACTCATGATCTATCAGAAATGTGGCTACATGCTAATATCAGGAAGACAGACATTTTTAAAATGAGCTTGGGTTTAAAGTGAGTGCTACTGTATTTAAAGAATAAGAATGGTTGTCTTCTATTGGCTAACCATGGGATTTTCTTCTAGAAAATAAGGATGCATTTGTCTTGCTGTGGTTAAAAATCACACCCCTTAGTGATGAAATGAAGAAGACTTTGTATCTAGTCTTAAAATGTTCTTCATCATTACTGTTGATTTCTTACACCAATGTTTGTAATTCACGTACAATGCTGAGAAAAGCTGTCTAGTTTGAAAAAAAATCTCACTTGACAGATAGAATTAAATAATCTTTAAAGTATGCAGAGACTTTGCTTATATTTGAGAACACTTTTCCAAATGTTCATATTCCAAGGCAGCCAACTGGACAGCTCAGCTAGTATAAATCTGAGCAGGGAGAAGTAGGTTTAGAACTACTTTTGTAGGACTATTTTTGTTACCTTGGAAAACTACAGTGATGTTAGTTTAGCAAGTTGCAGCTTTGACTAGAAGGTCATATAATCTATATTTCCACTGTATAATCCAGCTACAAAAGCTGCTATAAAGACGGGCTTTTAAATGTTCAGTTGCAACCTTGCCAAATTAGAATAACAAAACATTCCTTCCTAATGGGATAAGCCTTGCTGTCATACCTTCTGATGTGTCTGTATTTCCTCTGATTATTTTACAGCAAAGAAAACAGAAGTTGTTGTACCAAAAGTACTGAAAATACTTAATCCTGCCATGCCAGCTTTTTCCCGTTGATTTTTGCTGCCAGTTCTGTATCAATGTTTATAGACATTCTCATTCTCCCCCTACTCCTGTTTAGATTCCCATTGAAGAAGTGCAGGGAGTATAGCTGTGCAAGTATGCAAATGCTGGCTGCTGTGGGGTGATACAAGTTACTTAAAATTTTATTTTATTTTTAAACAAATGGATTAAGCACTTCTGTTAGTACAAATAACACCACAGTAACTGGGCCTAAATGAGAAGGACTCCAGCCACTATGCTTCTCCACAGAAGACACTCAAAATCTGGGGCTGGGCTTCTCTTTCTTCAGTATTAGGACAAAGGTGCTGTGAAGTGCATGATGAGAGGCATTTTGATTTTGAGGTATCAGACATTAATAGTTTGTTACAAAAATAACACTAGCAATATATGTCACTTACTCATCTAATATACATAACTCTCAAGATAATTTTTATACTCATGATCCAGCAACTCTCACACTAGAGAAAAAAATATTTTCCTTACCTTTCCTCTCACAGTTGTTTGGATCTATCATTTATCTATTTTTGTCAGCATAAGAGATGAGATTGAAAATTATTTCACACTGATTCTGTAGTAGAAGTAGCAACCTAGATTCTGGCATCATTTTGTAAAGTTCAAAGAAAAAACAAAAAGAAAAAGAAAAAAAAATAGTAAAGGAATATGCAAAAAGATAAGTGATGTTTTGTCTTCCAGGTTGTAGTCCAAATATAGGATTTAAGGAGTTGTCCTGAGAGAAACTAAAACAGTCATGAAAGGTGTGGTGAGATGAAAATATAGTCTTACAGGTTATTCAGAGTTCCCAGTTCTGCTCTGCCATGCTGTCTATACTACTACTTGCAGAAAAATGGACACATTCAGTCTTGTATTGAGCAGGGGCCGTATCCCTCAGCTGTCACTTGAAGGAGATGACAAAATCAGTCCCTCTGACTCTAGTTAAAATAGCTAACTTTGCAACTATGTGCTGAGAATGTGTGTTAGAGAAAAGTATTTTTGTTGGTGTTGTTTGTTTGTTTGTTTGTTTTTGGTTTTGGTTTTGGTTTTGGTTTTTTTTTTCAGAGGTCATTCTGAAGTCTTCTAAGTATCCCAGAGTAATTAAAACATCTCACTCTACCCACAAGGTGACAGACTCTTTTTAGTTCACTTTCCCTTTTTGTCATCTGGTAGCTTCATTTCTGTGACTACAGTAAATTCTTTTAATGGACTTTGGATCTCTACTTGCATGAGCAATCTTTAATCCAAGCATAATTCAGCATCTCAGAATTTCCAAAGGCAGATTTATTTGTGTTGCATTGCAGAATATCAGGTTGTTTTTGTTTTATGTTTCTTTGCTTTTTCAAAAAACACAACAGTCATGGTCAGGAAGGATTCCTCTGGCCAACCTGGTGTACTCCAGCATGATCCAGTTGCTATGGTTATGTGGTTATGAGTGTCAAACTATGTAAAGATGAAAAATGTGTAGTAAGAACATAAGCATTAATGTGAGATATCTCCATTACATGGTTTACAAGAGCATCACCACTACGATGGCATAATCATGATGGACTTGTAGGACACCACAGAAAGTACTCATGTAGCGGATAATGAGACAACATATAATCCAAAACTTCTTTGCCATAGTCAATAGAAATAAAATGGAAAACTGATACTAGAGGGAAAGCCTCTTCCAATGTGTTCTGCTTCTTTTTAGCATTTTACATTCAGAATTGTCACAGAAAGCAGTTCAATACCTTTCACTATCAAAGCATTGTAATTCCTCTGCAAAACTGATGGCACTGTGGACAATCCAGCAAGTGGAGGTAGATCCATGTCTCCTTAAAGGGCACTCAGACCAGATCCCTTTGCAGTTGATCCTCAAAGCTGTCCCACCAAAAAAAAAAAAAAAAAAAAAAAGGTGTGATATTGCTAGGACTGACTGACCTTGTATTCTCTGGTACTCTAAGTTTTAGCTTTATAGTTCCAAGCAACTTTGAAAAAATATATATATTCCTGACTTATAGGGAAGAGGCTTTATATTGCTATGCCATGTGGATCTTTTTTTTCCCCCTTATGCTAAGTATCTGGAAGCTCTCCAGTATTTCCAATATTTGCACTCCTGCATCCCTCTCTACTGCTGTTATTTTATCCTTATGCATTTTAATCCATCAAATTCTAACTCTTTTTCTCAAAGAGTATCCAACAGCATTTTAAGAGTGAGTTAGGTATACTTTGGACACGAGACCAAAAAATCTTTGATGTTAAGAATGAGTTTTTAATTATGGGAACAGTGTGCCACAATTTCAAAATGAAAACCAAGTATTCCTTTCCCCAGCTTTGCTTCCACCTGTAGTTCTGCATCCATATGCCGTAACAGACATGACCATGGTATATCAGGAGGTACCTCATTAAAATACTCCTCCAGAATGAGAGAGATCCAAAAACAAGTGCCTGGATTTAATCAGACAGAGGAGGAACAAAAATCCAAGGCTCTTCAAATCTCAGTTGACCTCTCAAATTCAGACATTATTGTCTGTTTTGTATGGCTGCATATATTCCTGGTTTTCAGGTGGAAGTTCAGATTGAGAACAAGTTGAAAACTTTTAAGTCTGTCTCTGTAAAGACGCAAAAGATGTATTATTCTGTGTGTCTTTACTGTAAGATTTAGTCAGGAATGTGCTAACAGTGTGCTTGGTGAGCTGGTGTTCTCCAGCCTGCAAGTCCATTTCATATGGTAGACACCCCTTACAGACAAGGGACTAGACAAGATCAGGGTGGGCAATAGGGCACTAGTGAAGTGAGAGGCGGCTCACTGACTTCCGATGGTACTTTCCAGCATGCTGAAATGGAGGAGGCCAGCTGCTATTCATAGCTGTAAGTTATCGGCTAACTATATTGTTGGGCACCGAGGAACAAGTTCTGGCCAGCACTTTTTTTGTTATTGTTCATCAAGACTCTTATTTTCTCAAATGCAACTTCCCCAAAAGGAAGCCCAGACATTGAGCAAAGAAATAAAGAACTAACTCAAAGGCAGAAACTAATCCAAAATATTCCCTTTGCAGTGCTTTTCACTAAAACCATGTCACAGCAGTGCTCCTGTGTCTGGCCAATACTCATGTCCACATGAGTAGCTGTGTGTGTTGGGTGGGGGACTTTGCCAGCTGTTACAGAGGCTGAGAGTTTATAAAGACTTACAAGCAATACCTGATTTCTTTGTATCCAGCTGGTGTTTTTATCCTTTAAGCTAAAAGTGGTGCAGGTGGGGCTGTTCTTTCTATGGTGAACAGCTGAGTGGAAGAGGGAGGAGAAACTCCTGACCCACAGTGAGCACAGGGAAGGAAGGTGAGTGTGGGGAGAAGGAGCTTGGGACATATGCTTATAGGTCAAAGATACTGCTGTAGAGAGCAGAGTGTAAAACCCACAGCTAGGTCTCTGGTGATGAGAATGAGTAGTTTGTATGTACCAGAGAGTACCATAGCACCTGTGCAGTTTGCTGCAAATCAGAGCCATTAATTTGCTTGAAAGCAGTGACCTACTTGCAAAAATACAGCTAGCAGGGGAAGGCTTGGGTATAAACCTTTTATTTCTGTTCTGCTTTAGCTAGCCTCTTCTAAGTTTTCTCCATTTCATGCAGGCTAATTAGTTTATAATCTAATTAAATTTGTTTCTCTCTCTCTCTCTCTTTTTTTTCTTTTTTTTTTTTTCTTTTTTTTTGTTAGTTTGGTCATCTGTAGGAAGCTCACTATAAGGAAAACCCTGGGAAGATGTAGTTCAAAGCTCTGACTGAGGAGGAATTCCATTAGGCTTTCCTCTGCCTGGTACAGGAGAGACGCAACCTGCATGGCTTACTGCTAGTTAGTATTTGGGCAATGACACCACCCTCTCCCTAACTCATTAAGATACAAGAAAGTGAGGAGCTGGTGGAGGCCAGCAACTCTCAGCCGTGCTCATGTTCCTACCCTAAGCACAAGCAATGACTTGGCAGTAAGCTGTATAACTCACATTGGCTGTTCTCAGGGATAGAATGCTTTTTGGGTGAAGATGAAGAATCAGTGTCTCACCTCTTTTTGATATGCGTTTGTTGTATATAATGTAATTAAAAAAAACTCACTGTAATCTTCAGATGGATTGCTAATTATGAAAGAATAACCAAATCATCTGCAATACAGCTGGGCATAGGAGGGCCTGGCTGACATCTTAGAAAATGAAAAGGGGATTTTGGAGAAACTTTTCCTATTAATTCATGCTGCCTGTTGGTCCTGGAATTCCTGTGGGTATTACTGGGAATCAGTCATCTAATTACAAAGGGTGTTCAGTGACCTATTTGATCCTCTTACGCAATAATGGTTAGATTCACAAGTTTCAAGAGTGTTGTTTTTTTGTTCTGTTTTCCTGAAAACTTCTTGCTTTCCATCCACTTATTTGAAGGGGCTATTTTATATTAAGCAAAGTCATTCATGCATGTCTTATTGTTGGGCTTGCTGTTACCTATTTATTCCTAAAGCAAACTCAAGGTTAGAACTGACTAATCACTAAAGTGATGGTTCCTTACAATAACTAATATCCACGCAAAGATCTCATTGCCTTCTGCTTTTGAAAAGTCCTCGGCCTTCAGATTTTATTGTGAAGCCCTTACTAGGTCATCCAATTAATAGATTGACCTATATTTATTTTATTTCTCTTGCTATAGGTTAATTTTGTGGAATTCAGTAGAGAAATAAAACACAAAATCAGATTGCATCTGATAAAAGAAACTGCATCAGATAAAAGAAACTATTGCAACATAAGTTGAAAAGCCAAAACAGAAGGGCAAAGGTGGCAGGAAAGGAGGCACAGTACATAATTTCTGATGGCAAAAATAACAACATCTCAGTTAGTACATTCAAATCTGTTTCTAGCAACTAATAGCTATTTCTTTTGGACTGGGGGTTTTAGCAGTAACAGGTGGTAGGGCTTTAAAGTGAAAACATTAAAATAGTCTACTTACCAAGGAGAGTGGCTCTTATGATCTCTTCATTGCTTTGTACTGTGTTTGTATCAATGTAGCAGTTTGTATTTGCAGCTTCTAGAAATTTTCTAGAAATTTAATGTAGCAACTGCTACCATCTTATTAAAAGATTTAAAAGATTGTGGGTTTTGTTCCCTTTTTTTTTTTTTTTAAATATTTCCTGTCTAGTCTCCAGAAATAAGGTCTTAGGCTAATAACTTACGGAAAGGTATTGGGGACTGCCTTTGCTTGGTCCCCAAACAGGGCTAGCTAGGTATGTGAACTAGCTTGTGTTGGAGCTCATTTGGGCACCACAGGATTTAGAGCTGTAGCCATTCAGAGAGCATTAGCATTTTGAAAGGTTTAACCGACAAAAGCACACTTGTGGCTCGAGGAATAAAGATGCTGATAAAATGTTTAAATTCATGTAATGATTTGGATCTTCAGGACCACTTGATTCACCCTTGCAACCTTGTCTCCAGACAGTGCCACAGGCACCTGCCAAGAAGTGTGAGCATTCCTTCGAGTCTCTGTAAAATGCATCTGTGTGCAACTTTGATAGCTTTTACAAGGCATAAAATTACTGTTCAGAGTAACTCCCTTCAGCTACTTTTAAGTCAAGTGAAGTAAGAGCAAATATTTCTCAGCAGGTTGGCATTTCAAATGCCACTTCTCTTTCTGTCTTTGGAGTCCCTTTATATTTTTGTATGCATATATTTCATGCAGGTTCAAGCTGAGACATTTAGGGGTCAAGGGAAAGTGAGTCTAGAAAAATCACAGAACATTCTTGATAAATATTCACCAATGTGGTAAATTCCATTGAAGTATGTTTTTTTGTTTTGTTTTAAATAATAATAAAAAAAAAAGAAATATGAATACCTGAAGTGCTAAATCCATATGTAGAACTTTTTGTGTGATGATAAAATGAGAAAGAAAATAAATTTACCTTGAGATTTTGTTGGTAATTTTAGTATTTACAACTTCAATTAAACATACCCATTACTGTTTTCAATGGTGATTAATGTTTTTTTTTCTGAGAAGAAAATTATATGCTGACATGACAAACATAGCACTAACCTGGAATTCTATTGCTAACATGACAAGCAGTAGGAAAAACGATTATCAGGCTTTTTGGGTGTTGTGTCTCTGGAGCAGAGGTCTTGTTGCTTCATTGCTCAGGAGCAAGGCTTGGCTAATGGAAGCATGCAACCGGATGGTGGAGAGGGTTCCCACCATGCTATGTTGCTCCAGATTTTCAAAAAGGAGCCCAGTGCTGTGAATTCTTGCCCTGAATTGATGCAGCCTTGCTTGAAGAGGTATGTAGGTTTTGACAGGTTGCATGGTGCTCTGTCCTATGACACCTCAAGCACTTAAGCATGGCTATTTATGTCTGCTTTGGCAATAAGCTTGGGCTTAAGCTTGCTCTGTCTTCTACATAAATATTTCTATTCTATGTGAATATTTACAGCTTTTGTTCTTGCTACTTCTTTCTCATGTTAACAGGTTCCATGCTTATGACAAATAGTGCTTGGTCATGTTTTTTCCTCTTTCATGGAACAGGTTTTCATAGTAGCTAGTCCCATTACTCCCAGTTCTGTGTGTCTGCTGGTGCCCTGGAGAGTGCTGCTCTGATCCAGGTCCACTCTGTTCCCACAAGTGAGCATGGCTCGCTCCTTCTCTGGTCTAATGGTGTTGGTTTGCAGCCCTGAAAGAGTATGACTAGCTCAAAACTTGATCCTTACTTTTTCAATACAATCTGATTTCCTGTACAGCAGATAGGACAGTCTGCTGTAAGTCCATTAGCTAGACTGTGTTTTGTTTTCCCATTTTCAATCCCAGAGCTGAATCCTTCTTCCAAGGGGCAGAATCAAAAGGCTGAGTGTGGACTCTACAGACTCTGAGCAGGCTCTTTTTGCAGTGCCTGTTAGCATAATATAGGTAAGATAACTCTCTGGACAACTTCAGACATCCTAGGTTCCTTGTGTGTCCCCAGCAGACACTATTTCATTTGGAATCAGCATGATCAAGGTTGTGAAAGATCAGTTTGTTGTTCTATGTTCAGAAGGTGTACTGGCTTTGCCTCTTTCTCCCCCCCTTTTAAAAGCAATCGTTGTTATCTCATTATGCATGCTCTATTCTTGTTCACATTTCAGATTCTGCTTACTTCCTTACAGTTCCTTAGGTTTTGTTTTCATTTTTTCTAAAGTCGTGTTATCACCTTGTTTTAACTGATTAACACAGAAAAGGGCTGGATGAATAATTCATTATGTATGATTTAATCAAAGAATTTACGTTTCCTTTTGTTTCATAAAATGACTGCAAGTATATCAAAGCTTTCTCTCAGTTATTTGTTTTTGCAAAATTATTTTGCTAAATAATTGCAATAAATATTTCTTTGTGTTGGAAGTGTAGCATTCTTTGTGCAAGAATTTGACATGGGTATCTAACACCATTACAAAGTCAGTAGAGACAAAGTGGAAAGTTGTTATGGGTTGTTTCTTTTTTTGAGCTCTGCTCCCATAACTTCTGCCTGCACCTTGCTTGAAGAATTGGGGGAAGATAGGTCTGTTTTGGAAGGAGGTAGAGAGCCAGGTTGTTTCTTCTCTTATTCTGTATCTGGAGATTTATTTAGAAGGATGACCCTGTATTAGTTATGCTTCAAATGCTCATTTCTAGTCCCTTTAACTTTAAAGAAAATACTGTACGCTTAACTTCTGTTTTTACCTTTCTAAATTCTGATGCTTATTTGTCTGAGAGCCAGGTTATTCGGCATGCACTTTGTAATGTATGTGGAGGAGAACAGACAGTTTCTACCCAAGAAGTAGTTACAGTATCTATTTTGTCCTGTTATGGATCTGTGGTGTTTTGTCTAATGAAGTTAGAGAAGGAAATAGCAATTGTTATTTGCAATGTTTCAATCACTCTTTGAAATCCACGGACAAGTACTGCAGCTGATAGAAGTACGTGTAAAATGGCAAAAGCATAACTGGTGGAGGAAAGATTTACTAACTGTGCAGGAAAGATCTGGAATCTGGGGGCAGTGGATTGGCTTTGAGCATTTAATTTGGTGTAAATGGCTAAACTGATAAGAAAATATTGGTATCTGGCAGTGTCTGTTATCTAGAGACAAAAGCACCTTTACCAACAATTACCCCTTCAGATTTAGCATCATACAGATACTTCTGTGTGTCTGTGTGTGAGTACGTACATTAATTTCTCTTCTTCTTTTGTGTTATATATGTGTGTGTTTATCTTTTATTTTAATAACCATTCTTACAGAGACCGGGGAAAGATCTGCCCTCTTAAAATAATGGCAGAGATAGCAAATCAGATGGTAGTGGGGGGAGGAACAGCCTTGAGGAGACTGTTTATGAAGGCTTTCATTCCATCATGTACCTTGGACATAGCTCAAGTGAAGGAGAATCTGCTATGCCAAATCTAAACTTGGCCCTGGAAGAGGCAGATAAGGACCTGTGCCTAGTGCAAGCCATGGGAAGAATCATATTTGGAGACAGGCACAGCTGATTGAATCAAAGATAGTGATAACCTGTGGATCAGACTATGCATCTTTTTGACAAGCATCAGCTGTTCATTCCCAGCCTCTGGGTGACTCCGTTATACCAGATGCAGTATTTCAAAAAACAATTGCTAGTGATGTGGATTAGGGAGAAAAAAATCTAAATTGGAAGCAACCCAAGTTCCGACTATGCATGGCTGTCCCATGGGTCAGATGAGAGAGACTGTTTCCCAGGAATCACAGGCCAGATGACATTTGCAGAAAATGTGGAGGCAAAGGGTATTAGAAATGGAATTGTCTGAATAGGGGGAGGCTACATAAGAGGAATTAAAATTTTCTAATGCAGTAAGGTCACCATTAGCAACAATTAGAATCCCCAGTGTGGGGAGCTACCCCTAAATCGGTGCTATTGTGTGTCTGGAGACATCAACCATGGACAAAGGATCTGGAATTAGTGATCCTTGGGAAATGGCAAGAGTGGAGGACAAACACGCTTTTGACTGCAGGAGTTAAATAGGTGGCTACTGCTTGTCAGCTACTGCATGCAGCAGAAGTCCAGCTGTTTATTTGATCACGGCTGCTGCTTAGCTACATGCTGTTTCAAGCTGGATGAAGCAAAAGTAAAAGCAAATGATATTACTTACTGTGAGGTGCAGTTAGTGGAAAAATTGTATGTTTAGAAAAGAATTTCAAAGACTCTCACAAAAGAAGGAGGAGGTCAAGAGCTTTGGGCAGGACACACCAGAAACTTATACCAATGGCAGCTAACAGAAATACATAAGCAGTTGTTCTTATATATTTTTTCCCAAGAATAAGGTGTTTGTAAAACTGCTCAAGTGAGGGAGCGTTCAGAAACACAATCTCATCCTGCTCCTCAGGAACAGCAGGTACCATGGAGTGCCCAGTTATCTACCCTCGTTTTGGGGTAGGTTTTGCAGCCCCAGATGTGTTTTGTGCTTCTGCATCTATACTGCCAAGCAACATCTGTTTAGCAAATTCAGAGAGCCTGAGTATATTTCTGTGCTTCCCAGAACATATTCAGTCTCTGTGAAGCGTAGCAAGACTTGTTCTTTCTCCCACACTCTCTCTCCTGCACAGATTGATGTTCATCTACCTCTGACTTTCCCTCTAAGATGACATCTGAGAAGTCTCAGTGCAGCACAAGTTAGTGCATGGGCAAAAGCAAGGCCCTCATACAGCCGTATAAAAAGATTTGTGATAGTGTTGATCATTGGGTCTGAGACCCAACCCAAGGGCTCATTTCTAGAAAGGTGAGGGGAAAAACAAAGGCATGAAAGGAAGCTGACCAGTTATGGACTACTAGAGAAAATGTGGGAAATGTGGCCATGCAAAAAGAAGAGAAAGTAGCTGTGATCTGGAGAAGAATATTTAGAATATTTATTCCTTTCCTGTGGGACACTGTAACTAGTCGTGCAGACACAAGACCTCCTCACATCGCAATGTGTTTAGAAGTGAGGTTAGCTAACTTAGCTGAGACTTGTGGTGGGCTGGGGCTAGCTAGGTTTGGAGGGACCACAGTAGTATCTGAACTTGTGGTTGTTGCCATTTCACCTTGGAAATTTGTGCTGTTTTCTTGTTCCAGAGAAGGAAAGGGTAGGAAAGAAGAAAATTAAGGCTCACTTTTATAAGAATTGGTAAAACAATTTAAAATGACTGGTAATTTTCTTCTGGGGGGGAAATAATATTTTTTTATGCTTAGATATACCCCAATGTGTACGTCATTATTAATGAGGAAAGCCAGGCCTGAGGTTTCCAGCACAACATACACAGCAACCCAGCAAACCTGCTTGGAGTGGGATTTCACTATTGGTGTTGTGCTGTTTTATAATAAACCTTTATGGAGGGCTTCACCATGAATTGAGCTCAACCACAAGCTCTATAACCCCCAGCCTACAGCACAGCTCCTCCAGTATCATCATAGGCATAAGTTTTCTGTGGCTAGACCCACTCAAAAGTCACAAATCCTTTGTCTCAGTGTTTAGTTTGGAAGGACAATAAACAAGATGCAAGATTCAAAATGATACAGGAGGATTAATAGACTACTTTCTTTCACTCATAATATTACATAGAAAATCTACTGTATCTTTTTAAATATATTAGAAGGAGAAGAGAAAATGCTTGTTTAAACATAACTCATCCAATTATTGCTGTGGGATACCTATGAGCCCTGAATGTTGATAGATTTTGAAAAAGAGAAGTGAGTGTATTTAAAGGTATGGGAAAATTAAAAGATTTAAAACAGAACCACAGAGAGTTGCATTCAGCATTGTGAAGACGAAATCTAAGCACAAATTGATAGAAACAGGCAGATGTTTCTCTTTTGGGTAAATCTTTTTGTAATTGTCCATAAGGGTTTCCTTGCCCTTTCCTTCAAAGCTTTCAAGTATGACTGCTGTCAAAGACATCAGAAGTGCTACCACTGCGAGCTCACCAGGCTGTTACAAAGCTAAAACCCAGCAGAATGACTTAGTACTGGAAAAGAGCAGTTGGTGATGCAAGTACTAGAAAACAAAAGTTCACAGCCATGAAGGGTGAATTGTAGTAGATGTTTAAAGAGTAAAATAAATTATTTTTATCCAAAGGGTCTACTTAAGGATTCCTTTAAAAGGTTTTTATCTTCTCCGTCAGAGCTTATCCTCAGTTTGCACATCAGTCTGCCGGCTACACAGGACTAAAATTGAGTGAGTCAACTGAATCCACTTTAGCCTGGGAGGCAAGGGCTTGCTGTTTGGAAGAACAGTTTTCAGACTTTGGCACCCAGAATGCCAGTGGGAAGGCAGTGAGAAGAGATTAGTAAGGACACTGTGCTTAAAGAGAAGGGATTAGTAAGGTCCAGGTGAAGGCACTTCCGAGAGTGTCAAGTGGCAGAACAATGGCAAGAACAGTGACAAGGCAAATGAATAAAGTCACAAACTTTCATTACATGAGTTGTAACGTCTGTACATATATGTGTGGGTATACATACATGTATGTATGAGTGAACTGGAGTGTAGATAAATTCTGAAGATACAGGTCATGTATCTCTATGAAGTACCAAGTTCAAAGCCAAGTAATGCAGATTCTTTTGTTTCATTTTGTTTTCTTAGCTAGGAATAGCTGGTTTGAAACCCGCAAGCAGTTTTATGTCCATAAGAGTATTAAGCAAGAAGTTTTGATATGAAATCATTATCTTCCCTCTTCTAAATCCAAATACTAATTGCAACCTTGCTGTGAGCCTACAATATTAAGGCTATCATAGCCATGGCAACCGAAGGCAACATTAAATAGAAAACATATCCACTGCACAAGACTGTTTTTTGTTGTTGTTGTTTGGGCAGTAGGCAAGCATTTCTTTTCAGCAGCCATGATAAACAGGTCAAAAGAACTTCCAGTTCTTCAAACCTCTGAGCTATTTTGCCACATATGCTCTGCTATCACTTAATATTTTGTGTATCTGTATAATTAATTTCAACGCAGGATGGTTTGTTAATCCACAGACACAAATAAAAACGCAAATTAAAATTTCAGCATGGATTTTACAATGGCCCATTTACATTTCCAGATTAAACCCATAATAAAAACTTTTGTGTAGTTATAATTGGGCTGCTTTTCCTTAAAACCAGGAGATAAAAATCTATGTAAATAGCCTCAATAAGGTATTGTGTTTAAGAAAAGAGCACTTCAAATGAGCTGCTTAAAGTCACCTTCTGTGCTTTGCATGGTAATTGTAATGCAAAATAACAAACAGAACAGGGCACCAACCACAGCACTTCAAGGATTATATTGTGCCATTTATATAAAGACAAATAGGCATTCAAAAACAACCAATATCAGTTTTAAACCTTCCAATAATAATATTAATAAAGTGGGGTGCATTAGGTAGTTTTATTGAAATAAGATTCCATTTTCTTGATTTTCCTGAGGATATGTATCTATAATAATCTGTCTGGCTCCAAAGCATCTGAGTACACACTGAAATTAATTGCTGGGGACACTGCAGTGCACCATAGTTCTGTAGGCCATGAGTAGTATTTCAGATCTAGATATATTTTACCTGTTCATGGGTATATATGAAGGTTAGCTTGACCTGGAGAAGATGTAGCTGTGCCTAGATTGTCACATATCATAGAGGAAAACTTATATTAACTAAATAACTTATTGCTTGAATTTCTTATTTCAGTTTTTAGAGAGAAAGTGTGAGAGAGAAAGCTGTATCAACACAAGTGTCTTTATGCAGGTATAATTGTATCCATGCTAATGAGATCTCTCTACCAGAAAAACCTCTAAAACTTTGCACCTTAATTCAACACTACTCTGTCAGCAGAAAATTCTATTCTATAATGTAATATTTATGTATGTTTATAAATGGTTAAGAAAGGACTAATATAGTCAGACATCATTAGTAGGGGCAGAAACTACTGGGAGGTATTAGAGATTGGCCACTTATGCCCATGATTTATAGCAATTGTCCTACTGGAAGCAGTAATTATCTAGTATATGATTATTAAAACACTTTTTAGCAAATTATTTATAAGGATGTTTTTCATCTAAATTACACCAGAAGTTGTTCAGAAGAGAGCTTTACATCAATAAAAAATGTTTTAATACAGAGTATTGAAAAAGAATTTTTACCAAGTCTTGAAGTGTTGCTATTAATGGTAGACATGTTTATGAAATAGTAGTCTGTGTATAAAACCAGACACATATTGTGAATCCATTTCATATGAAGGAATCCATTAGGTTTCCTACCACTATGTTTAAGAGTAACAAGGCTGGAGGTACTGTTTGACTCCACAGTCTAGAGGAAGAAGGCAGGACCTGGTCTGAAGAGAAACTTTTAACTTGCTGCCAAATGGAGAATCTTGTGGTAGATATTCTGTTAGGTGGAACTTGTGACCATCTTTCCTCCTGCTGCAGAGGGCAGCAATGGATCAGGTGCCAGCTGGTTGCTGCTCCTCAGCCTTGCTCAACATGTTGCATGCGTGCTGCACCCAGCATCCTCGTGGTGCATGCAGGTCCTGTCTGAGTGACTCCCGATGAGCACCTGAAATTGCAACTTCTTTCCCAGACGGGGTAAACCAGGAATTGCTCTAGAATCTGTGCTATAGGCAGCTCATGTGGTTGATGGGTGTAAACCACAATATCACTTCAGGGTCCCATCTCCCACTTTCAGAGAGAAGAAATATTATTCTTCTGTGCCTCAGTGGACCTTGTCAGGATGACAACACTCATACAGTGACATGGCATAAGTTCCAGTGGCAATTTTTGAAAAGACTATTTGCTGCTGGTGAAATAATATATATCAGAAACTTGTATGGTGCTCAGGGTACCCTTAGCCATTAGCAATGTGCTTAGATGGAAGTGAAATTGTGTCTCTGCATTTTGCAGATTCTTTGCATGGGAGGAAATACTTGTCTCTTAAGGTCTGCACGATTGTGTGGGCATTTTTTTGTTCAAAAAATCAGAAAAGGATTTCTGTGACGTTACAATAACCTGAACAATGATTTGTAGACTTGACAGTGTTATTGGTTAGTCTGAAAAGATGTATTATCTCACCTTGCAAACTGCATCTGCTTTTGTCCTTGGATTATCATGGCTTCAATTACACCACAGTTAATACCCAGAGATCAGCTTGTTTAGCGAGAAGACATAACATTTTAATTAACTCCACAAGGGCTCAGTGTAGTGCTCAACTAAGTTACTACAGGTATTTTGTTTACCCTGGGCATACTCAGAATCTTAACAGGAGTTTTGTGTAGCTATTCATTGCTCTTTTCATGCTGGCTCAGGCAGATTTTCCCATGATAATAGCGTGATACCTGACTTTGTTGTAGGAGCAAGAGTAAAGGTAAGCCTCGCAAATTAAAATATGTTTAAACCATTTTGACACAACTTGTGAAAATTAAAAAGCTGATTGCACTTTTTATAACAATCTTGTCACTAGTATTCAAAGTGATGTCTCTAGTATTCTAAAGGCGGAGATTGCACTAAGTGACTGAAAGAGACTTCAAAGAATCTATAATTAAAATCAGTAATGCATACTGGGTGTTTTAAAATCCTGAACTCCATTCAAGAGATTATTTTCTTCACATAGTACCTAAGAACATATTCAGATATATTGATACTACTATTGTCTTATTTAATGATCATCCCTGCTGAAGACTAGCTTCCACATTTGTCGTCTGAGTCCTGCATGTGGGACGATATGCCAGTGTACCATCCCAGGAGGCAGGCTGACAAAGAAACGTGTCTCAGTCACAATATCATCCCATTCTTCTCTCTCGGTCCAGAGAAAACATAAAAAAGGTGCAGTTTACTTCCCCCTGCCTGTCTATGGCTCCCTTGGCAAGTATGGTAAGAGCAAATTCCTCTTAGTCTCCATTCATGTGTAAAGTCACAAAAGAAGAGAACAATATCTGCATTTTCCATTGTAACCCATACAATATCTGGGTAGGCAGTGTGACTAGACAGGGATTTGGGGAATTGTTCTCCTGCTCCTGAATGACAAACTGTTCTTGCAAGAGCAGAGTCTGCTGGTGTCATTATACTGAACTGTCACTGACACACCTGGAGCTGCCTGTGGATAAAAGGCACTTCATAACCAAAATTTGTGCCCCTCACAAGGATTTATGAACCATTTGGAGGAAAAAAAAAAAAGTATAAATATAACAGTGCTGCTAATAAGCTTTTCATGGTTTCACTCAGAAACAGTGTGGCCAGCAGGGCTAGGGAGGTGATTGTTCCCCTGTACTCTGCTCTGGTGAGGCTGCACCTCGAGTACTGTGTTCAGTTTTGGGCCCCTCGCTACAAGAAGGACATCGAGGTGCTTGAGCGGGTCCAGAGAAGGGTGACAAAGCTGGTGAGGGGCCTGGAGAACAAGTCCTACGAGGAGTGGCTGAAGGAGCTGGGCTTGTTCAGCCTGGAGAAGAGGAGGCTCAGGGGCGATCTTATCGCTCTCTAAAGATACCTTAAAGGAGGCTGTAGAGAGGTGGGGGTTGGCCTGTTCTCCCACGTGCCTGGTGACAGGACGAGGGGGAATGGGCTTAAGTTGCGCCAGGGGAGGTTTAGGTTGGATGTTAAGAAGAACTTCTTTACTGAGAGGGTTGTTAGGCAATGGGATGGGCTGCCTAGGGAAGTGGTGGAGTCACCATCCCTGGAGGTCTTTAAAAGATGTTTAGATGTAGAGCTTAGGGATATGGTTTAGTGGAGGACTGGTTAGTGTTAGGTCAGAGGTTGGACTCGGTGATCTTGGAGGTCTCTTCCAACCTAGATGATTCTGTGATTCTGTGATTCTGTGAAAAATGGAGGATTAAGATCACCTTAAATGTTTTGAGATTTAGAAAATGGAAATGGTTAAGGAACTGGCCTTTTATTAACCATCTGGAACCCCTTTCTTTCTTCCCATCTTCCACAAACTCTCTAAGGTAGACATTACCACAGTGAGCTCTTTCGGCATGTCACAGCAAACTTCACCTGAAGAACAGGCTTTAATACCTCTAACTTAGCTAAATGTTCTTTAATTCTTTCTTCCCTATTCTGATCTTTATCCTTATTCTATTTATTAATGTTAATGTTGTGGAGCATTTTGTCACAACTAACCTTTCACGTGAAGATGGGAGCAAGAATAAACATATGAATGTCAGCCTTCCGTCATCCAGTGTTTGCTGTCCTCCCTCATTAAGTAATTAAATTGTTCTTTTCTTTGCCTTGCCCTTATATTGTCACACATATCAGAAGTAGTTAGAAATACACAATTTTCTTCTTTCTTGGGAAGTTGGCCTCTTAAAAGTTGAATAATAGTGTTCATTGTGGAGATGGACTTGTGATTTTTTTAAAAATCTGAATAAAACTAATTTTCAGGACTTATCATCATCCGTACTCTGTGAGCTTTTAGAAGCTTCCCTTTAGTATGGCTTTGAATAAAAAAGGTCTGAAATCAAAATGGATTTTCACTTAAACTGTTATCACCAGATTGTCTGAAATAGAGATTAGACTACAGACAAAATAGTTTTGTTGGCCTGTTGGCCATTTATGTAGAGAATGAATTCTCCCTTTCTCCTGAGTATTAAAGTTCAGAGTCAGAACCATCAGATCTGTTAAAAGTAAGGAGTAAAGCTCAATCCTCTCTTTTTTCAAGCATTATGAGCACTGGAAATATATTTCCTTATTGCTAGAATTGTTAGCCGGAGGTAGAAGGAAAGACTATGTAAAGAGAGTAGTAAGAAAGAAGATTTGGATCTAAATATTCATGTTTCAGGAGCTATTCAATGATATTAGGAATAAATTACCAGCTAAGGACACACTTGATTGATTCTGTCTGAATTTGTTTTATAATATTTTCACATAATTTCATTTATTCTTTCCTTTAACATCCATTAGAGGAAAAGAGAAAAAATATACAGCATATGAAAAGAACACAGGGAAGTTTTTAATATAATGTTAATAATAGTTGATATTTAATTGAGATCGTATCTTTAATCTTTTCTTCTTTTCCCCTGCCAGCGTTTCATCTCTATTCTTATTATCTTGTTTTCAGTACAGAATTATCACCCACTGGTTTTCAATTACAGCGATGCCCATATTGATTCTCCCCTTGATTTTAACTCGAAGCTGAAAAATTACTCACTTAAACCAATAAAAGTAGATGATGTGGTTAGTCTCGGGTTCCTTTTTTAAAATAAGTAAATAAAGAGGAATGATAAGCTTATAATGATTTTGAGTTAGAACAAACTAGTTTGGAAATTCATTCAAATCATTTGAACTCAGAACAGTGTTATAAATTTATGTTTATCTTCATGGAGTGGTAAGTGTTCCCTAAGAACACAAAACCTATGTCTATAATTCTAAGTTGCATGTCTGCTAGTGCTTGGGCACTCAGACCACCTGGCAGATAATGGATTCTGCCTATGCTTCAAGAGAAGCTTCTAAAAACAGGGTGTCTCTATGCAAAGTGCCTATTGGGAATGGTCCCTGGTCAATGCTAGCTCCCAGACTGTGGCCAGGAATTGTCTGGGAATGTGCCAGCTGGCATGGCCTGAAATCACCGCTGTTTTGGTTTAATAGCAGAGATGATCACATTCCCGGGCTTGGGAAAGTTCCCAGGCCCTGCTAAATTTACTAACACAGATGTAGCCAGAGAACATTGTCCCTTCTAGAAGTTACATCTCTTCTCCAAACACTAGTGTGCGTACCTATATTTTAACACACAAGTAGTCCCATGATGCAGTGATAACAAATTACAAGCTTAAAAGTGAGATTAGCTGCAAGATTTGACCTCAAATACAGGCAACCATCACGAGTTGTCATGGTATGGTTTTCGGTGGCCATGTGTGATTAAGAATCAGTCTTTATTGGTGAAGAGTAAGTACACTGCAAATTAATTCAGAAGCAGAAGCTGAATAGTAGGTTTACTGAGTGGCATACTGAAGGAGTTGATTCTGCACCCATTAAAAACTCTCTTATTAGCTTCTGGTAAAGTAGAATGAGAGCTATATATAGGAAAAAAAAAAAAAAAAGGTTTAAAAATATCAATTTCACATACAAACCAAAACACAGATAGTGAAGGGTCAGTTTCTAAACTAGAAAAGTGAAGATCTTTCAGAATCTTAAAATTAAATATCTCAAGTAATCTCAAATACTTTTCATGGAAGGCTTTGTAAGGGAATCCACACAGATGCACACAGTAAAGAACCAGTAGTTAAGTAGGTAGGAGGGATTTCTCCACAGAAGGAGATGGGAAAGGTGGTAAGATTTCACTGGAGGAAGATGTTGAAAATCTTTAGAAGAAAATCACCTTAACTAACTACAACCATAATTTTCTGGGTTTGATAATCCTAGCTGCATCCAATTCATGCATGGTTAGCACCTCGTATGTAGACAAAGTATAAAACCAATTACTTGTTAGTCTGATAAAGTAACACTGGGAAGCCAAATCATGAATGCTTTCTGCTGACTATGCTTAGATTTCTACATGCAGTCTCACCTTTTCCTTGAGCATGTGCATTATTCTTGCCCATATGTTACTGTGAATTTAACTTTTAAAACCAAGTCTACTAGTCCACGATAATAGTTACAAATACTTGGGTCGTGATTTTCAGACATGATAGTCCTGTAAAAGGACTATCTTTTCAGACATTGTAGTCCTGGAAACTCCAGAGGACAGCTTGCCAAAGAGGTCTTTATTGAAGAACAGTTCTATTGTGAAACTTTTGGTGCCATCGAGCTGCTAGGCATCTGTCCTGCCTGAGTCTCTGGTTGACCGGCACTTCTCTGAGCTTGAGGTATACAGTTCTGCTTTCTCATAGACCGGGTGTGTTTGCGCCATTTCAACATGCATCTCTCATGCTTAGAATTAAATACTTGCTTTAACAAAGGAAAAGCTTTTTCTAGATTTGGCAATGCACAGGGTTCTTTTTATACATATAATTTCTCTACTTCTCTTGCATTGTAGCAGCTTTCTGCTCTTTGGAAACGTTCTAGAAAGCACCTGTACATACGTGCTGATTTGTGAAATGCCAGTATGGTAGGCTGTAATTTGCCAGTTCATTTCTTCTCTGAGAGTAAATTAATTGAATTGATTGCAGGAAAATTTATGGTTTTATACAGGCTGCATATACCTGCTATGGTACTATTTTAACATTAGGATGGGGTAAATGAGTCATAACTAATTATGGAGCAATTCCTATCTAAGTAGTGATAGGAAATGAAGGCTTCTCTTTCCATTCTTTCTGGGAGACCTGCCTTATAAGTAAGGTACCTTAAATTGTTGCCTACCTCTCCCCTCTTTTCTTTGCACTTAGTATCACACAGTCTTTGGTCTGGAGCCTTTAAAGGGTTTGAGAAACTGCAAAATAATTTTTCTGAGATGACTTACCATTACATGACATTCTTCTACTGTTTTCTGTGTTTAGAGCAGGCATGCTGATGAAGGCTTCAGAGTTGCTGGCTATTTCTGCATATTGTACACATTCTAATTTTTCTTCATCTGACAATTCCTTACCTGGAATTTATTTTTTTGTTATTTACAGTTCAGCCAGCAGTTTTGTGGTTCCTTCTGAACCTGCATAGAGGCTCTCCTACCATAGCCACTCCTCTCTCTCCTACCCCCCTCATACTAAAACATTCATTTAGACTATAGTACCCTCTATACCATCAAAAGCTTGGTGTCATTTCCCGTGAAACACCTCAGGTGCCAAACACAACGCCAATGCAGCCTGAGGAAATAGTGTCTCCCAAAGGAGATGCTGAGCGTGCATAAAAGTGGGCTGTGTTTTTCCAAGGCACCTGCCAGAACCTTGCTGACATTTTCAGCATAGGAAAATATTTGGCATTGGACAGCTGTTCAGAAACTTTCCCCTTGTAGGTAGTAGAAAATGTTCCCTTCTTTAAACATATTTATATAATTCTTATGGGCCTATACATATGTGAAAGGTTTCATTTTTTCCCCACTGTGATGTCCAGGGAATTTACCTTCTCAGTTCCTATTTGTTCTATCATTCCTCACAGTGAACACAACCAGTTCTTCCTTTCAGCCTCTTTCACAGAAACCTGAGCTGCAGGATGGTTGATTGCTTTTACTTTGTCTTCCAAGCAGTTGCCTTACAAGTCTGACTCTAACATCTCCTCTATTTATTATACATTGACATTATATACATTTTTCTAATAAGTGCAACTTGTGGCATAACAATTATTTCTCTTCCATTTTATTCAGTTTTAAAGTTTATGGAAATAAGACCATTCCTGCAAGCATCCAGATTTACCAACTTACCTTCCACTCTTCTGACAGTCAGCTATTGCAGATCGTGATGTACAATTGGCTTATGTTCCTATATGCAGTGTAGACTTACTGAGCATCCTATTGACTTGTAAGTTGAAATTTTAGCAAAGGTTAAGCTGGTGGTTTACCTATTGCTTCTACAAAGAATTAGGAGCTAGTTGGCCCTGTGTTTGTCACCTTTGAGTGTGACAACAACCTGCCCAGTTTGCTGACATTGGGTAAAAGCACGATACAGTTCCAAAAATCAGGCAGTATATTTGCTTGTAGTGGTAGCTCCTTAGTGTTTAGCTGTATGCTGTGTTGTCTTTCCCCCCTCCTCACCTTGTTTTTCTTTTACTTTAAAATCCCATCTATGGGCTTTGCATGCTTTTCTGCCCGAGTCTATTCTTTTTCTGTATTTTGGATTTCCTATTAAGTCTACTGAATAGGTAACATAAATGTCATCCACAAGACTGTGCTGTTGATGGTTAGATCTTATTCTGTATACCTCGCTATTAACCTTGTTCTACACAGTGCAAAGTACATTTGTTCTGTTATGGTTTCCTTTACTTCAAGGGTTTCTAATAGTCTCCCTGAAATGAGTTGGAGTTTTTATCTGTCTCTCAGCATAGGCTTGGTTTTGGTTCTCATTAGGAATCACAATAAGCCTCCTTCTTCCCTTCTTGACATCACTCCATTGCAACTGAAAAAAAATGAGCAAATTGTAAAGCTACCCTTCAGCCTCAGATAATTTATAGACTCAGCTGTTCCTTCTCCTGTTCTACACCCTGTTCTAAGACATCTGTAGGTAGAATTCGAATGCAATATACAAATGCCTCTAAAGCAGGTTTTGTCTTTGGTTTTGTTTGGTTGATTGTGCTTTTATTTGTTTAATTTGTTTTGCTTTGTTTCCAGAACTAGATATTGTCAGAATTAAGGTAGTCTTGGGAGATATATAGATACAACTTGCTTTGGTTGTGAATGCAATAGATACCATGCATGGAGAAACTCTGATACAGACATTCATCACCCTTCATTTTTCAGGACAGTGTCAAAAAAATAGGGTTATTCATCTGGCTCTTACACAATTGATCAAAGTCCAAGATTTGCTTTCCTTCACTGCTTAATTCTCATTGACTAGCATTATGGAATCTGAGTCTTCTTGTGGCATGGAAGCATTCATTTCAGCAAATAAAATTTGGTGGATTGCAAATGGGAAGGGGAACAAAGTAGTAACAAAGTCATGAACTAATAACTAAGTCACTAGTAACAAAGTCATGAACTGTGTTGTCAGGGAATGCTCCTTCACCTTTTTGTAGAAAAAATGCAGATAGAATATAATTAGATAGTTCTGAGGGAAAATATAGACCATATTCCAGGGAAAAATATAGGTAAACTGCTAAATAGATGTATATATAAAGTGTTAGACCATTCTTAAATACTATTGACTAAAAAAAAAAAAAAAAGAAATCACAGAAAAGAAAGCAAGAAAGCATCAGTCATAACTGTTTCCTCTGCGCTCGGGTTCACTAATTCTGTGACCTGACTTATGCTTTCTGCAGTCAGGAAATAGCTGTGCCTCTAGTTTGATAAAATTGTACAAGATAACATAAAATTGAACTGCACAGTTTCTCTACTGTTCATCAAAATAGGACTCAGAGTGTCAGCAAGTGGTGAGCAGCACAATGCACACAGCCATTACCAGTTTCAACCTATTGTCCTTAGGGAAGGAACAAATAGCTAGATTGAGACAGATGTTTTTAAAAAGTTCAGGTGTTTGCCTAGAAAATGCAAATTGGAAATCAAATCTGAAGCGAAACTGATACAACCATCAGAAAACAAGAGAGTTCCTTTTAAAGAGAGAGCTGGAAAATGGACACACAAAGGGGTTATTTATAAAGAAGGTCCCTCCCCATAGACTAGATTAGTAGTAGTGTGTGATTCAAATAAATGCAACAAACCAGCTATAAATATTAATATCTAGCTCCTCAAAGTTTTAAATTGTTAGAATGCTGTTTCCAGAACTGGATTTTTCTTTTGTGGAAGAAAAAAAAAGAGTCATTCGTTTAAAACAGAGCAATGGGAAAGCAAGAATTACTGAATAAAGGTTTCTTTTAATTTATTCACTAAAGATTCCTGGCAGGTAAAACTCGTTTAAAGGAAACACATTTTTTTCATGATCTTCTGAATTCCCATCTGTACTCAGACAGTTGTATTTACACTGTTACATTCTTCAGGAGCAAAAATTCTCTGATGTGAAATGCTGAAGGAGTTGTGCATGAATATTGCTGAAAAAATGTCTATGTGCAGAATATTTCTTGAAAATGACAGTGGTGTTCACCATGATAGCCTCATGTAATCAGACTCCCAGCATACCATATGTACTGATCTAATAAGTTGTTGCAGCCCTAGCTAAGGAGACAGGGCTCTTTTCATTAAGTTGTAACAGCTCAGAAGGTCCTCAGTTTGTTCCCTGATCTGTCAAATTCATGCTAGCTAAGATAACTGTGTTAACGATATTTCAGGTCTGGGATACTTAAACATAAGTATACCAAAAACAAGGCAAACAAGGAAAGGAACTGAGAGCAAGAGAGATACTCAGTAAGTGCAATCAATAGAAATGATTTTAATTTGTCTAAGTGGTTTAAAACAAAACAACAACAAAAATCTACCTCTCACCCTTCTATTTGCTGGCACTTAGATACTTAAAATGCCTCATAGAAGTCTTGTCCAGATCCTGGGAAAGTGCAAACAATTTTGAATTTGTCAGATTTAAACCTGTGCTTACTGTTCATTCCTTTTGGACCTAAAAAATCTTTTCTGTCTATAATCTTTGTCTTGGATTTTGCCTCATATTGAGGTATTGACTTCAGTGCTGCAGTAGTGTTTCTGTCTTCAAAGTCTCTGATCATCTTCACAGGCTGAAAAATCTGGGTGACATTTGGAATCCAAAGTAATAAACTGTTTTGAAATATCATTAAAAGAGCAGTAAACATTCATTACAGCACTAACAACAGCAGCATTACATCATAACAATCCATTTACAGCCATTAATTTTGCAATATTTTCTGCAAGACAATAAAATTGTGCTGGAATAGAAAACCTGTATAACAGTTCTGCAGGCAGGATTTTTCACTTCTTGGATGGTGCTGTATGCAGGCTGTCAAGATTTCAAACTCTTTGTATTGCCACTATCTTTGTGTTGCAACTTCTGAAATACCAGTAAGTAAGAAGTTGTCATTGTTTCTTGTAGAAATGCTGTTCTTACAGAGCATAAGACAATGACTTCATTTTGCTTCAGATTGTCAGCATATGCTGAAGTGTGTTCTTCCAGTATACTTAGAAGATTAATGATTCAGGTTTTCTTCATGGCAGATAATTGGTTTATACCAGCATGGGGAATACTGGGACTTCAAACACTTAACAATGTGTCTACAAGTAAGTGAAGAGTTAAAAATATGTGCACAACAATATCAGTAGTGGAGAGAAGATAGTGCACTGTTACTCTGTAGGAAAACATCACAGTACTTGAAAATATGAAGGCTGGTGCATTTCAAAGCAAATGCAGGAACCATAGTGGTGATGGATATTTATGCAAAACTTTTTGTGTAGACATACAGAAGTAGTGCAGTATAAGGATTCACAGTCACAAGCCTAAGAAGTTTCTGCAAGAAACTGCCAGCCAGCTGATGGAGGAGAGACATGATACACAGACTATCTTGTTGTCTTTGAGTCACATTAGGTATTTGCTTGTTTATGAGGACTGACAAGAAACCGTGTGGTGTCTTACTCCTGTTTGGGTGACTAGGAAACAGATCCCTTACACGCAACAGCAGCCACTCTCATTGAGAGCTCATTTGCCTGGCATGGAATTCCAGAGGCTGTAATTACAGATAATGTAACTCAATTTTCCTGTCAGGAATCTGCTATTTGTAGTACCAGCAGAACCGGAGTGTGTCACATCCCTGCCACACTCCAGCCAAAGCAGAAACAGCTGTCAGGGTTGCCAAGCATCCTAGGGCAAGTGGGATGCAAAAGAAGTGTATTTTGTACATTATTTGGTGATCAGCAAGCCTAAAGGATCACCCTGTGCCACTTCCACACATTGATACTATAGTGTGCAAATTCTGCAACTCAGTAGAGGTAACCTGTAAAAATGAGATAGTAAAACCAAAACAAATTGCATGCCTTGAGTGGAAAGCTCTACTATGCTTCACATGGTAAGCCCCATATATCAGTGTCCCTCTTTCTCCTATTCTATATAGTATAAGAGGACTTACTTGAATAAGGAGGGATGTAATTTATAGTTGGTCAGGCCTTCAGAATCAAAGCTACATGCAGTTTCTAAATCAAAGCTGTTATATTTAAGGATGTTGCATTTGTTCTAATTCATGCATTTAGCAAACTAGGTCTTTGGCTTTTCCCTCCATTTGTAGTTAAATATTGCCTTGGTTCCATTAGGGTTCACAAAAAATGACACAGTACAAAATTCTGGGGAGGTACTGAACTTTTGTTGCCTGGGACTAAACACTGAAGCTTTGAAGTAAAATGTCATCATTAAAGCAAGTGGAAGTAACAATAGGACTTCTGTTTTAAAAGCTGACATCAAGACGCCTGCTGTCAGTGAATAACAGGTATCGAGTATTTTTTCACTGAACAAAGGTCATCCTTTCTCTTTAGCTGACTCTTTGTATTTGTAAAAGTAAAATCGACTTTTCCCCTGTGCATAAAGGAATTTAACATACATGATAAAACAAAGGACCTTTCGTCACGTTCCAGAAATCCAATGGCTACTTGAGTCTCTCTTTTCTTTGATTCAGGTTAGAATAACTGATCACTGAATCTGCCCCCGACTACGTCTCCTGCTTGCACACTTTATATATCCCTCCTATACTTGTGTGAAGCATAGACATCTCCACCTGCAGTCACCTGGAAGGAGGATCTCCACTGTCCTACTCCTGTCTTCCAGCTTACCCTGAAACTTGGTTCTGAACAAAGATTAAAAATAACTTAGTGAAACATGGGATTTATATTTCAATGCATGCAGATGCAGCAGCTCTGATATATCACCAATGCCATTTTGATGAGTTCTTTAAACAAACTGTGACATCTCTATAAGTTATAATGTCACTCACATGCCATGTACTAGTCAGCCAGAAAGCTGTGCATAGAATGTAGGAACTGTGGCATGCTGGTGGGGTGGAAATAAATGAGGTTTTCTTGGGGGCAGGTTAGAGTCAGAGAATCTGAATGCATCAGGTTGTATGGAACATCTGGAGGTCATTTAGTCTAACCTCCTGCTCAACACAAGCTTGGTGTTATTTTCAGGGCTGTAATTAAGTTGTGAAAATCTCCAAGGATGGAACTCTTACAGCCCCTTTGCATCTTTCTCAGTTCTGCACCACCTTCATAAGGAAGATTTTTTTTTTTCCTATAGTCTGGTCAGATTCTCCCTTGCTGCAACTTGCTATCCATTGCCTCTAGTACTTTTCTGTGTGTCCCAAGGACAAGTCTGGCTCTGTCTTCTTGATACCCTCCCTGTCAAGCCAGGCAGGCTGCTCTTAGGACCCCCAAAGCCACATCTTCCCCAGGCTGAACCAGCCCAGCCTCTCCTCACAGGTGATTTTCTCCTGTTGGTTGGTATCCAAAAGCAGGACACCACACTCCATCTGCCTCACAAACACCAAGTAGAAAGGAATAATCACTTCCTTTGACCTGCTGGCTGCAGTCTTGCTAATGGTAGATAACCTGTGTTGTTAATGGATTCATTTTGCCTTCATACTGGACTGTGAAGCATGTGATGGCAATATGTTTAGAGACAAGGTTTATGGAGACAAAGAGGTGAAAAGAAATCTTATGGCAGATTATGAAGAGCATATCTCTTCCAGCAAATTTTCGTTGTTCAAGACAATGGATGAAAAGGGGAATTTTTAGGATGAAAAAGAAAGAAAGGGGGAGTGATATGAACAAAAAAAAAAAATAATAAAAATGAATGCAGACCAAAAAGAGCTCACAAGACAAACACACAAAAGCTTACAAAATACAGCCTTTTGTTCCCAAGTATATCCAGGTAGGGCTCATCAATCCTTCTAGAGATGTTTGAGAGATGTGGGTTTGCAGAAATGCCTGTGGATTCTGCTGGTTTCATTGTTGTCGTTTGGTTGATAGGTTTTGTTTTTGTTTTGTTTTAAAATTTCACAAACTTATGTGGTCACAAACACACATAAACCTGTCTGTACTGATGGGTACAGTTCCCAATCAGTAAGTACAAACAATTCATTTACATAAACTAGGCATCAAGTACAGTACCTCTAACATTTTCTAGCCATCTGCATTAGTTACTTGTCCAGGATAACATATTGCCCAGCAATCCTAGCTGCTTAGTGTCTAGAAAACTGTACATCACTGCTCAAATCTGTAGTCTTCTTCTTAAATCAGAAGAACAAGCCCTGCAGCTTTAACTGGTCCTCCAGCTAAGAGAATACTTCAAAAATACACCCAGAAATAATGAGATAAACTTATGCAAACAAATTTAGGCAAGAAAAGAGAAAGAAGAAGCAATTGTATAGATGTTGGGTCTCCTTACCAGAAGTGGAGACTGCAGTGATTGCATGCCTCTCATGAAGCTAAAAGTTCAAGTACAAAATTTACAAGTATGAAATATATACATCTGGTCCTGGACATTACTTTTTGAATTATAATGATTGAGTTACATGGATAGGCATTCAGTAAAATAACAGTCTATATGTAAGCAATTTTGTCTATGCATGTGTCTAGGATTCCCAAGGATAAAAGGACAGAGAAATGTTGCTGTAATTCATGTTGCTTTGGTAGTTTCTGCTGCCTCAGATTCACCAGGTCTGTTCTGTGCAGTGCAGTGTGCCACAGGATATCCAAGGGAGGCTACCTGAAGCTCCAGGGCAAAGGCCAAAATCAGTAACTTTGCTCTCTGGGCAGAAGTGGAACCTGACCCTAAAACATTTAAGCACTCATTGGTCATTGTCTTGGGCTGGTCTAGGATCACAAATCATTTGTGATGACTGCAAACCATCACAGGGCTCACCCTGAGCACCGAGCTCTCTCCAGAACAAAGCCATAACAGCAGTGAAGGCTGTGCCCCCTCCCAGGGTATAGCATGGTCCTTCAGCCCTCCTAGGAGGACAAGGGAAGAGGGGATACTGCTGTGGCAGGTGGCACTGCCTGAGGGACAGAAACCTGGTCAGTGAGCTGATCTACCACATGGGGACAAATGCACACTGCAGTTCATAATAACTGGAGGGTGTACAAGTATATGAAAAACAAGTGTAGAACCAATCACTTTTAAAAGTTGTCAGTCTCAGAAAGCAGAAGTTGCACCACAGAATAGAGGGATTCTCTTAAAGATGATAAATTTAAGTAGGCATAGTGATCTCTCTCCCTTTCAGTGAACACATATGCTCAACCAAAAGGAAAAACCACATGACTTGAAGCAGGCATCTTCTAAGCAACCAGCACAGCTTGCTTTTCCATGAATATTAAGAGAATATCAAAAGGCAATAATGCTTGAAAAATTTAGAAATGCACAAAAATTTCTAACAAGTACTTTCATTACTTTTAAACCCATGCCCAACAGTCTGATAACCAAACCTTTTCCTCCCTTTATGTGGACTTTCAGCTTTCAATCAAAAGTTCAGAAAGTGTTCTCAGATGCTGTGTTTACCTTCTTTAAAAATTTTTCATGTTTCTAAGACGATGCCCTTTTATATAAAGTTATACAGAAAAGGCAAGCTTATTCACAGTGACATCATACTATAAAATTTGACTATTGCTGTATTTTTTTTTCTCTCTAAAAATGTCTGTCTATTTTGCAGTCTTTATGCCATGAAATTAATGGCATTAGTGAAATAATTTGGGAAGGTATTAGTGGACATACTTCATGCTTCAGTTTATGAGTATTAAACCCAGCAGTGTTTGTTAAGAAAATGCTCATATTTTTAGATTTGTGTCCCTTGGAAGGAAAAGTACCAGCATGAAGAATAAACATGTTGAGAATACATAGTTAAATGTGTCAATGGAATGAAGCAGGGAAAAATTTGTAATCTTTAGTCACACTTGTTAATCTTTAAAAACTGAAAGTGCAAGTACATTGCAGTCAGAATATATTTATTTTTAAGGGTAGTCTTTCTGAAGTACCTTACTTTGTATTGTGATGCTGCCAGGGAGCCTTTTCTAATGACGAAGAGTTATTTCTCTAGGTGCTGTGCAAATGTAGTCAGAAGACAACACTTTTCCAAGCACACCACATTTAAAGTTATTAATAACTGTGCCCAAATGCACCAGAAAATAGAAAGTAAGAAGTGAGAGATCCTCATTCTACCTTTGAGATTGGGTGAATGAAAGGGGAAACTTGTCCCCTAAAGCTGCAGACAAGAAATTGTTGTAAATACTGGTGGTGTGCAACAGAGCAAGGGCTCGCCTGCACCTTGCAGTGACACGCGGCAGGAAGCTGGTGCCATGTGGAACAGTGTTACACCATGCACAATTGCAACCATGCCACTACTATTTAGAACAGCAGTACCATTGCCCATGAAATACTCTGTTTGTGTTGAAGATTAACAGCCTGAATTAGCAAGGGAAGAGAGGAAAAGACAGAAAGATAGTTCTCTCTGTTTTGTCACAACTTCTGTTGATGCGAGGGAAATGTTAGCATTCTTCATCTCCTCAGGGTACCCTTCACTGCCCCAGCTCCAGCATTTGCTGTATCACTTCTTTGGGAAACCCTTTAAGCTGTATGGTTCACGGGCTGTTCCTACATTTCCATGTACCTAAGGAGCTGGTGGTGGTAGTAGTCCTTTTTCTTTCTTTTGCTTCATTCCATGTCTCATTTGGCTTTTTATGCTTTTTTTTTCCCAAATGAAACTGTCTGTTGTACTCTCCATCTTTCTTTTAGCTCAACCAGCAGTATATAAATATGTTTCTACAAGCACATGTGTTCCTTCTCCCATACTACAGCAGCCAAAGAGAGGCAACTTTTCTGTGTAGTGAGGGTGTTAGAAGAATTGAGCTTAGGTATAGTTGATACTCTCTTGAGTAAGTCAATGGACTAGATACTCCAGCAGGATTGTACATACATGTACAGGCCTTTTTCTCTAACACTAATTCCCTGGGGAGAGTAATCTGTTGATGTGTTTTACAGAGACCAAACCCAAAAAACTTGCTCTAGGAGTGTGTGGACATGCAGAATGCAGCATGACATAGCTGGGAAATAACTTCTGAAGTGAATGCACAATTACTGTTAAGGGTCAGGTATTTTGGTGGTGTACACAGTGAAAGGGAGTATGCTGTAATATGTGAAAACTCCTACATGAAAATTCCTATGGTTTTCACTGACGAGGGATTCCCAGAGTATTTGTCCCAGGTGACAAAGATTTAAAGGGTACATAATGGCCTTACTGCCAACCAGTTGATCGTGGATAAGTGTTATCCTGTTGTTAGAGCTTGCTGGGGCTCATGCTTTGACACAAGGAGTGAACAAATTCTGCTTGCATCTCTGTGACTGTTGGTATGCTTACTTAAAAGTACAGAAGATTTGGTACAAAGGTTGCTTGGCATTTAGTCTCCACATGCAAGGTCAACAGGAGAATAACATGAAATGCATTATCAGCAGCAGTTTTCCATAACTGTATGCAAAAGAACTGCATACGAACGACATGGTAAGTGCTACATGATGTGAAGGTCAGTGGTGCATGCTAGAAACGTGGCTCTGTCCTCCAGGATGCAATTGCTTTTATCTGAAGCACTGCATGCAGGAGAATGTGAATTCATGAAATGATGGCAGGACAGAATATTGTCCAAAGTGTTTGTCAACCACTCTTAAAACTGGAGCTTGCAAAAAGAGCTGATACGGTACTCTGAATGAGTGAACTGGTCTGAATCAGTGAACCAGTTCACATTTTTTCCAAGCAATTCACTCCTTGACAAGCGCTTAAAAGAACCTTCTGAATGCTAACAACTACAATGAACCTGGAAAATTAGCACTTTTAGAGGCATTAAAAAGAATAAACTGATTTTTGTATCCAAAGCTTTGACTGTACATCTCTCAAGGGGAAGGAAGAAAGGTATTCATGACAGTATAGTGTCTTTGCTGCTAAGAATTGTAATTTAGATTGTAAAAGGAAAAAAAAACAACAACTGCATTCGTCTTCTTTAATGCATTGTTTTGGACACTTACATATCAAATCTGCTTCTTTAAGAATATATTTTTCTCCCAATTCAGACTTGTACTTTAAAATTTTGCTGCTCATTAACAGGAAAATAATTCAAATTTTAACTTTTTTTTTTTTTTTTTTAATTTAATTCCACTTTATTCATTTGGAAGAAAAAGATACAGAGGTAAACAGAGATTCTGCAAACATGAACAGAGTAGCGCAACCATTGTTGAACCTACTCAACAGTAATCCTTATCCTAGCATAGGTGATGGATACTAAGGCACCATATCCAGTATTTCAAGGACTTGGGCACATTATACAGCATATCCGAAAAGTGGCTGTGTCATTATTTACATTGTATGGAACAAAGGAGTGTTTCAGAAAATGTCATGGATGATTAAAGCAGAAAAAAATGAATTGTATTCTCCATACTGCCACTAATTTTCTCTGTGTCCTCATACAAGTTTCATCTTGCAAGCTGTTAAGCACATGCTTTCTGGATGACCCAACTCACTTCAATGAGACTAATACATACAAGTATTCTATATTCAATACATGCAAGTGTTTTCAGGAAGAAAAAAAACCTTCAATTCTGCATGCCTCATTTCCCATATCCTTAACATCAGGAGGATATATTTATTAATTTTGTGGGACTGCGAGGACATATGATTGTTTGAAATGTCAAAGGGAAGATTTTAGCAAGTGAGATGAAGATAGAGATAGCAAAAATGCTAGGATACATGGCACAAGTGCAGCTGAAATGAAAAGCTACCCTTTTCAGGGATATATCCACTATTCTAGAATTTTATTGAAATGTTTCATTGTCAAATGATTTTAAGCTCTGAAAAAAAAAAAAAATGTTTTAAATAAGGCTGCCTGCTAGAAGGGAAAGAACAAAAGGACATCAGAAGAAAAACATTTACACAACTTTATGGTCTTTTTCTTTCAGCATCTACCTGAAAGGTTGCACATCTTTAAGCATATCTATAGATAAAATGAACTACTTAGTGTGACACTTTGGTATCATTCAGAATTCTTATTTGATTTGACTTAGATTTTGTTAGATCGATACACAACTATGACTAAGCTGAAAGTAAAATAAATAGCAGGTTCATTTATTTAATCTTTTGACCACCATTGTGTGTATTTTGTTGTTGTTGTTTTTAAAGTAGTTTATAATTTCTGTGAGGTGTCAGCCTAACAATCCCCCCACACTATGATCCTGATATGGACAATTGTACAGTACAGGGGGTGCAAAGAGAGCAGAAGTTTTATTTGGAGATATACGTTACTGAAAAAAGATGGTTTGCTGATTAAAAGACTGGGATTTTGCTTGTTGCTTTGCTTACCTTATTTATTAGTTGTGTACATTAGTGATTCCAGAATACAAAACAAAACATTTCTGCAATATATTTTTAGATACAATAACCTACACTTGTTTTATTACAAAAAGTGAAAAAAAAAATCACAATGTTTTAGTGAAAAATAAAATCAAGCAATGGAAATGAAGCTTACACATATACTGAAAAGTTAAATATCCATAACTTTGAAAAAGAACTTCCCTTCAAACCATAGCATTTATTTTCTTTGTAGCACTACTTTTGATATATGTCTTGAAACCTGGAATGAAAGTCTTAAATTTGCTTCATGTTGTCCAGAAGAAGACCATCAGACAGATGCAGTTTGGTCACTTGGGTGTAACACTAATGTTATATTCAAAACAGTGTAAGTTTATGCCTAAATGTTTTTGAGGATCTGGATGTAATTATCTAGACTAGAAGGCTAACACAAATGCAAAAACAAAGAAACAAACAAGAACACTCTGCATCTTGCTACTGCTTTAACTGTGTTGCTTATAGACAGTGTTCTATATGAACCTATTTTACTGTGAAAAGCGATGTCCACCAGTCACTTGCAGTAGAAACATCCTGATTTTTCTCTCGGCTACTAAACTGCTGAAATATGTAGTGTCATCGGTATTTTCAGTATATTCTGTATATCAGTATATTCTGAAAAAATTATCAAAATAGTTTTGCCTCTGAAGTATTCGTGTATTTTTATCCCAGCTTAATTATTAATATATATTATTATAATATGGCCATATAATATAAATAATAATAATATGATTATTAAATTAAAAATAATATAAACAATTCTTCTTATTAATAGAATATGAAGAACGTACTAGTAGATAGCTGCTGAAGGATGTTTTGTTTATCACTAGGAGTCATCTGCTATAAGTATCTTCTTTTCTAGTCTTCCAGTTGTATCCATTTTAGGTCAAATTTCACCAAAGAGAAGCAGGTATGAGGCAAGAGAGGTGTACTGGTTTGGGTTTAATATGTTAAGAGTCTTGTTGTCTGATCGCCCTCTTCATAGAGAAGAGACATTGATCTCTGGTACTAGTCCGTGTAAGGAAAACAAAGGCTTGAGCCACCTCCTCTCTGTCTTTCCTGAGGCACTAAGACTTCTCCCTGAAGCTGTGATTTTCTTCCACTTGGTCCCTTTTATTTTATAATTAAGTAGAATGCAAAGAGTAAAATAAATAAATTATTTTACCTACTTGTATATTGTGACAAAATTATTCCTCATGAATCGACTGTTTCAAGGTCTCTGAAATTAATACTGTTAAATTCAGTGCTGCATTTGGGTGAAGTTCATCCTCTGCTTGTAGGCTTAGGGTAGTTTCTTTCTCCTCATGCCCCCATGAGTTTGCAAAATAATCTTGCTTTTGTAACCTTTAGCTATACAAATAAAATGCATCTGAAAATCCTAGGTCTTTTGGAATAAAAATGGCTTTGTTTATAGGATTGATTTTCTTCAACTTATCAACCCCAAATGGGTACCTCATGCATGTTTATTTCTCCTGGCCATGCATAAAATCTACAATAAATGGAAAAAGGCAGAATCCCTACCCACTTTTACACACTCAGAGTTTTTGTAGACTTGGAGTCTGACACTTACTTATTTGCAGTCACCTGTCTGAAGGCGGACAGGATTTTGGACTAGATGAAATGAAGAACCTGGCAGTTGTACTAGGGTGTTGCGCAGCAGCTCTGAATTCTGCACTTTGCTGTCTAGGACCTCCCTGTACATGAGCTAATCAGTCCTGACTGCAGAGCTACGGGTCAAGGGGTAAGTAGGTCAGTTCTGTGGAGGTGGACTCTGTTTTGGGGAAAAAGAGCAGTAAAATTAGTCAGGGATATCTCTTCAGCATACAGTTCATAGAGATTAAACACTTTGTGTTATGGCTACAAATAGGGTGGGTTTTGAGGCGTGTCACAGCACAGAGTCTGGAGCAGCTGCTGTCATTTTAGTGACAATACCAGAGCAATTCAAAAACCCTTGTGGTAAGGGCATCTTTGTGAATTTCATCTTCATGAAATTATGGGTGACATGGCTAAGACAATGGGTGAGAGGAATGTACATGAACATACATATAGAAAGTGTGAACTGAATAATATATATATCATATGATGTATATAAATAACGTAACAAATATTACATTATTATATATGCAATGGTTTATATGAACAAAAATTGTGCTTTGCCTAAAGCATGTGGGAAACTGATGGTAGAGCTAGAAATTGAAGAAAACCTCATGTGTTAGGTATAAGATCATTCTTCTGTAACTGCAGCAAAAAGCTAAAGGAAGTTTTATTCCTACATTAGCTCTCATTTTTCAGGCAGTATTGCCCTCGTAAAGATATCCCTTCAAAAGATGGACCTTTTAAGAATGTCTGCAGATCTGGACACCCTCAGATTAACTGGGGGCACACATTTCAAAGGCAGGTGGTGTTCATGGGGAATTCTCTGCCAGCAGCCCAGATCTCTGTCACAGAAGTAAAGGATAAGTAGTAAAGGAGTTTAAATTTCCTCTAGCTGCCTTCTGTTGTGCATCAGCTTTGATCTGCCAGGATTACCTTGAGAGGTGGGGAAAGTAGTTAATTTTCCTCTTTTACGTGACACTTCCCCTTTCTCAAGGGGCTCCTGAGTTAGTGCCCACTATCTTTCAGGTGAGCTGAATGCAGTACCAGAGCTTGAACCTTTTTGGCACTGACTGGCTTCAGATGCTGTCAGATAAGGGAAGCATTTGATGATTTTCATCAGTTTCAGTGCAGCTATCATTTAACTGCAACCAGTGAGTAGACTTTCTACTCTGATCAACCCACGATGTCACTTTCTTTACCTTGCCTTTTCCCATTTTCCACTGTGGCTCTGCAGAGCCTTGGTCCCTAAGGAACACTTTTAAAATATCCATATAATTATTTATCTTTCTCCCACTACACACTAAAACCATGCTTTGTGGTGATACCTTCAAAAAGATTTGACTGTGCTTAGATGACTTCTGCTATGCTTATAAAATGAAATATGTTGTATTACTGTTTTTTTTTTTTTTTTTTTTTACTCCCTCATCTTTTGTCTTTGGAGTCATATTTAGCTAGCTAGCTTGCTTTCTTTCTTTCTTTCCTTCTTTCTTTCTTTCTTTCTTTCCTTCTTTCTTTCTTTCTTTCTTTCTTTCTTTCTTTCTTAAAGTTATTTGACACCATCCTTTTGTTCTGCTCTTGTAGCACCTGAACCAATGGATTCTCAGCCATGGCCAAGGCTCCTGACTTCTCCAGTAATACAAATATTTGGCAACAGAGTACAGTGTCTGTCTGTTTTTAAACAACCGTCACATGGGAGCTCTCATGTCCTTGCAGTGTTGTCAGCTGTTGCAAAGGACAGAATAGCAGATGGTAAAATGGACTAGAAAAAATGACTAGCTATGACTTGAGCTCTACTTCTACATGAGTAGTAAGGAGGATCAGAAATAATGCTGTTCTTTCCTCTGTGCTCCATCTTTTTTGAAAACTTGTTGCCCCGATACCCTGATTGTGCACATACTCAGCACAGGATCCAGCTGATCCCAGAACTGTGGCCAGCTAACCATCCTGCCTGCCAGAGGCTTTCATGGAAGAAGAGAGGTGGTGGCGGAGAGTGATGGCCAGGCTTCATGTGCACCTCACCCTCAGATGTGCCTTGCCCTAAGGTATGCTCCTTAACTGCAGTGTCCTGTGACAGCCTCTCGGGCACCATGTACTGCTATCATGTACTATGCATCTATAGGCCATCATATAGCTTAGTGCATCAGAGGTATATTGCAGACTGCCACAAGCAACAGAAAGGATGAAGCCTGAAATATGTAGTTTGTTTCCTTTTGGCTCCTTTTGAGCAAAAGCCAAGCTACTCAGATGGTCACGACTATCCTGGAACTGATACGGGTATTGGTGGTAACCTTCAGGACTTTCGATGTGTTACCTCTCAGGGCAATTTGATCAGGAATATCATTAAAAAAAATGTGTAAAAAGTGAAATACAGCTTCTCCACTGGAAACAAGTCCTTTTGGCAGGGACCAGCCAGGCCTACCACCACAGTCTATGCATGGGGTAAGCCTCCTCTGACCTCCTGAGCTTTGCTCCCAAGACCCAAAGGGCAGATAAAATAGCATCATGGCAATTCCTAACAAATCCAATGAGTCAGTTCCTGGTAATGATGAGACCCATGTGAGCATGAGTGAGATCATTAGCACTGATTTCCATTTTCATTGCTCTTGATGGTTATTTAAGAAAAGGGTATGTTTTCAACTTTTTTTTTTTTTTTTTTTTTTTTTTTTTTTTTTTTTTTTTTAAGCTGCTTTCCTACGGAAATAGGTCTTATGCAGTCATGAACTCTGTTTGCCAGCCTTCCTTTCCCCTCTCAGGAACTTTTGTACCCATCAACAAGGTTTGGTAGAAAGATAGCAATTTCAAAGTTGGTAAGTCCCTGCAAGCTTAATGAAAATAGGTGTCTGGATAGAAGAAAAATACCTCATTATTGCTATGAAGTGCGAGAGACCAGAAAGGCAGCTCTTTCTGTTCGTCACCAGAGAATCCACACCTCTAGATGGCAGGAAAAGCTTCAGAGTTTGCATGTTATTAGACATCAAACGGAGACACATCTATTGGAGACTGAAAAAAAAATCTTGCTGCTCCCAGAAAAAAAAATAAAAAAAAAAATTAATTGTATAAAATCCGCCCTATAACAGAATTGTCTGTATCTTCCTCTGTAGATTCATATGCTCCCATCTCTCCATACACATTAAGATTTAAGGTACTCATCAGTGGGAAATCTGTATTATCTCCCACAGGACTGCAGTCTCTCCTTCAGTACTAGCATATTAAAACTAGACTTCTTAAACATTCATATTAATTAGTCTGTAAGGAACCATTATCAAAATATGGTATGAATACATAATTATGAGGGTGTGTTGTCTGACAGGAAAATGAGGGTCTGATCCTGCCTCCTACAAAGTAAACGGCAGCTTCACTGCTAATTTTCATATGAGAAATACCAAGCCCTGTGGCAGCAGAAACAGGAGACATTTTTCCCCTTCCTGCCTCTCTGGAAGCACTGTCCCACCCTTGCTGAGAAAGCACTTCACTCCTCCTGGGAGGGGAGCTAGAAAGAGGAGTGTTTGGCCGCTATTATCAATATTCATGTACAGCTGCAATTCACAGCCTTTATTCCCTGCTGAAACACGCTGTGTAGCTTCAGCAGGGCTTGACCTGCAGAAAGTGGGATCCTGTTAGCAGCAGCTAGGCCAGACCAGAGCTGGTTATGCTCACATGTGCATCCTATGTCCTTCTCCCAGAGATGACAGTCTGACTCTTCCGGTCTTGGTCACCACTCCTGCCTGTGAGATGGGGCAGCATCTCACGAATCATAATCCTTTGGCATAGGCTGAGGGCCTCAGGCATTGCAGAAGTTCAAGCTCTGCTGTTTTACTGGGCTTAGAACAGTCAAAACATGTCTTTGTCCCAGGTTAGTGCAGTGCCAGAGACAAAAAGACGCAGCAAGCTATGTGTTAACTTTCAAATATCAAGCCCACAGTTCATCCCAGGTTAGGATCTCCTCGTGTTGGGATTTTTTTCTTTGTTTGTTTTCCCTTAGGTAAAAAATAGCATGGTCTAGGAAATACAGTTTGGGAGTGGAAAACTGGAAAGTGATCTTATATCTTATTTTTCTGCTACTGATCTGTTTGCAGCCTTGGGAGAACATTATGGTATTATTTCTCCAGCCCCAATTACTGCCTTCTTTATAATGTGGTGGAAAAGAGTTCCCTCCTGTTTCCTGTCCCCAGGTTTTCCTTCTAATTGACTTAGCAAGAGCAGTATTTGTTGCTGGCATTGGAATCTCCCCCACTTAGCCAGCATTTCTTTCTGTCCTGCAGTTCCTGTGTTTCCTGTTCACAGCAGTGAAATTGCACTGCACTGGGAGGAGCAAAGGTAGAAGATGGGCTTGTTCCCAGATGCCATCTCAGGGCTCTCCGCACCTCAGTGCTTTGAGCAGCAAGTGTTCTGATAGAGTTCCCAGCGTGTCCAAAAGCCTGGGTGCTCCATCACCCAGCATAGCTGCCTTGCTGTTTTAGGAAAGGATGCTCTGGCAAGACATCTCCAAAGTAGCTACACTCAGCAGTGCTATGTGTTGGCATAACTGGACAGGCATGCTTAAAGACGTCATCACAAGGTTTTCAATCTTGAGGCTTTACTGACTCTTACTGCAAGGCAGGCAGAATTGTAGATGAAATCTCCTAACTGTACGTAATCTTGACAGTGGCAGCACCTCCCCTTGGTGCCTTGCTTAACAAGTTCTCACTGCAGTCAACAATCCGTGACCCTGGTGGTGGCTGGACACTTAAGTCTGGATTGAAATCCCTACTTTATTTTTACCAGATGACCATTGCATATCAGTAACAGTGAAGGATATTTATTACTTTAAAAAAAAAAAAAAAAGGTGTGTAACAGGGTTTTCCAATGGGACTTTCTTCATATTTCTCCAATTAAAATTTTCAGAACTCCCTTCTAGGTGCTTAACTTGTCTTTTTTGCACCTGGTTACCTCTAAAAATGTGTCCTTCAGTCACTAATCACTTGAGCTGAACTGCTGCTTGTGAACAAGCAGAGAGAAAGAATCTATATCTTGTTAGCAGCCTCTTAACACTTGAATGTCACCCTTTTTTATTAGAATTTCCCACACTTGAACATTCTGTTGGCTTTCAGGAGAGCGAGAAGTTGAAATATGTCAAGAGCTGAGAGAAAAGCTTATTCTCACCCTCTGTCTAAATGTTGTATGTCCTTGGGATTTCAGAAGAGTCCTGAAACTCCCAGTGCCAAAAGCTTGAGTTTGCTTGAGATGTACTTAGCCAGAAACAAGTTCCCGAACATTGGGTGTTTTCACTAACTTTCGCCATTTACTAAGCAATGCTCTTTCTGTAAAATTAAACAGCTAACGGTCCCTACAAAATGAACATTTTCTAATAAGATATAATGAAGTCAGGACTGCATGTCAATGATGTGCTCAATAAATTGCTTAAATGTGGGACCTTTAGCACAGAATTTGACTATGGCAGTGATTATTTAACTAGAAATTGCCATGAAAGCTGCAAGTAAAGCAGGCTGCTATACTGACTGTACCTAGCCACTAGAGAGAGACATTATCCCATGTAGTACACTGAAGTGTTTCACTTGTGCATGTCCAGGGACCTCTCCTCAGAGCTAAATATCCTGTTCATCCAGAGCGGATGATACAATTGACTCACTGACTGTGTCTCGGAGGGCTGCTGCCGCGAGCATACCATACATTGCATGTACAAGGAGGCCAATCTAAAATGCCCTGATGCTGACAGAAGGGAAGGTGTTAAATTTATATTTATGTATTTTTCAATCAAATCAGCTCACCTGAGGTTAGATGAGGGAAGAAGCAGGTTAACTGTTGTTCTTCGAAGGAGCAGGGCAGATATGATCAGGCCAACACAGATAGCTTCTTGCAGCATAGCACTCAGGCGTGCACAAACTTCTCAGGTTTTACAGACAGACCAATAGCAGATATTATAAAATGTATACTGAGTTTACATAAGCCTATATAATTCTGTACGCATTGCTGCAGAGCCCTCAGCACCAGAGGTGCTCTGTGGTGGTTGCTGAAAGTAAGTAATGCTGGCCTTGCTTTGGCCAGATATGTTATCATCTTTGATTGCTTACAAGCTCCTTGCAGATGTTACCTGCTCCCTTCCAGATGTAAACAGCGTGGCTGGTGTCTGGCTGGGCATTTGCAGACCTGTTTTTCTCACCCTTTTGGGCAGTGGCACAAGCCTTGTGTGGCTGCTGTGTCTCTAAGTGGTTTGTAACTGGTGTGCTGGGTTTTGCCATGCTGTCAGTGGCAGGCACAGAGGCTGCACAGGTGTGCGAGTGGTTAACGTGGGCTGCCCCATCCTGAGATAAGCAGGTGCTCATCCGATCAGAAAGGAGAACTGGGCAGACTGGAAACTTGCATGAATCGATAGCGGAAATGTCCATAAAACTAACACTACATTCAGGCTGATAAATGTGTGCTGCGGACTCGGATAATGCCCGGAGGTCAAAAGCAGCACATTTATTTGTAAAGCCTGCCAAAACATTCAAGCTTCCAAGCACAGGAAAATGTAGTTGAAGTAACAGGGGCATGGCTGCTGGTGGGAAATGTAGGAAGTCTGCTCATGTTAAAAATGCATCTGGGTACAAAAAGGGCTTGTCCTGTGAACAGGCAGGATAGCGCCTGATGCAGAATGGGCCTGTGCATTTAACCTCTGAGATTTTCTGCTGTCAGGTGCCAGCTTTGATTCCCAGAAGAGGAATTCTTTAAGAGGGCAGCGAGCGCTGCCTCACTGTTTTGATGTCTCACAGAGTACTGACCAGGGATCTGATATTAGGACCAAGTGGTTGTTTCCTATGTGATTAGTTAGTTTTACTTCAATGCAGGCAACGAATGACACTAACATGGTGTGAGCTTTTGTGTGTGCTGTTTAAAAGTCATTAGAAAATCACAAAGTTCTGTTTTTTGTTGCACATCTAAACACTAGATAACAGGCGTTTGATTTATGACTTGTGATTAGATTATTTTATATACGTTCTTTAACTTCTAGCTAGAGTTTATATTACTATATTTATTTGCACCTGTACTTCGTCTCAAGTTCTCAAAATAGCATAGAGATTCACATGTGAAAATCCCACTATATTTCACAGGCTGCTTTGAAAATCTCAGTATCAGCACTTCATTGCTATGAAGGTACAGATTCAGCTGTATGCAAACATGCAAAGAGAAGTCTCAGCCATGGGTTTCCATTAGGACTCAACTAGGTGCATGTTGAAAGTGAGTATTCATTTTTTGTCTTGCAAATTAGCAAGCACTCGACTGAAGGAAGTCCTCAATCATTATGCAAATAATAAACTGGTAAAATCCCCTTTTTTCTTCTTTTTATAGCACAGCACACCCTTTAGCGCATCCTCGGAATTAATCTGTTTTAAGGATTGATTACGGTAAGGCACTGTAATCTGCTGCAACATTAAAACATTAAAACAAAACCTCTTAACCCCCCCTTTTGAAAAGCTAACCAAGCGTTGGTCGCAGACAGGGGTATTTCCTGGCCAGATGTGCTGATTCCGAGAAGCTTTTCTAGAATCTGGCACACTTTCTAGCATTTTAGACTGTTTCACACTTCTACTTTTACCACATTTTCTGAATACTGGAAAATTACCTGTAAACATGAATGTTTAACTGAAAATAAAACAGCCGTGTAATACATACTCATGCATCACAGGATAGTGCAAACAGCAATTGAAAACTCTGTAAATCAATAAAGAGTTTTGAGGTTATGCACAGAGTAAAGAGCATAGAATTGCATACCCATAGCTACCTTCTTGACTACTGATATTAATTTCTGAAGATGAGAAATTAAAAAAATATAAATAAATAAATAAATAAAGGAAAATGTTACCCTCAGCTTACAAAAGAAGAACAACAAAAATAAGCAAAATAAGCAAGATGGATTCACAAAATGAGAAACATTTTCTGCTTCTCCTCAGCCTTTTCAAAAATGGACAGGGATGGGGCTTTCTGTTCCCCCCATCTAACCTGTTTTCCAGCTCCAGACCAACATGGCAAATTTTCATTTCTGGCTACAGTATGCATCTGTCATCTTACCCTATGATTCAGTGAGTCCATACTGCTGTGCAGGGGCTATAGGAGGAGATTCAGGAAATTTCTGAAAAGTTGAGGAGCTCAGCTGTGAGGGGACTTCAGTTTTCTCATTGTGAAAGAAATCTGTGACAAAGTTGCAGCATTCCTGTCTATTAGCTAAATCTAGCTTCATTAGAGTTGTGCATAGGCACTACATAATTAACCTGATTTGCAGAGTGTTTTATTAAAGCTTTTTTTTTGACAATTATCATTTTACCTAATGAAAAAAAAAAAAAAAAAAAGTCTTTTTGAGCCCTCACCCAAACGCAAATGACCTCTTTTGGAGCTTCAGAGAACATTCTGTAGCATATTTAAAAAGTCACTGCCCGTTTTCATTTAGCTACCGAGGTGACAAAATAATGAAAGAGTGGCTGTCTTTGCAATATATGAATTCCTGCCCAGCACAAGGAGCACACACAAATAAGGAGCCATTGCTCAGTGTACCATGGCCAGTTTTCATCCGCATGCCAAGGTGGGGACTCTGGGAACTCAGGTGGCCAGTGCTGTGTGCTTACACACTCATGCTGTGTATATATACTTAATAAATTTCCTTTGCTGCTGAGTATACACTTCACCTTTGAGGAACTCGGAGAGTAAGTATTTTCACTATTTTGAAGGTGGGAAAGTTGAGATGGGAGAAAGCCAGGGGCTTACATAAAGAAGGAAGTCCTCGTTAGATCAGGAGCATGAGGCTTACAGGTCTGGGTTCACATCATGCAATATCAGCACTGTGCAACAAAACCACGTTTCAATTGATTCCCATTTGTGGAGGGAAACAAGACCACCCAAACAAATAAATAAATAAACAAGGCTCTTTCCCAGAATGGGAATACATCCCATTAAAACATCTGTCATAAAACAGAAAGGTAGGCTAAGCTTGTTTTTTTTGTTTTTTTTTTTTTTTTTTTTTTTTCCTCCTTCTGTTAATTATGGTGTTTCAGGATCCACTTTCTAAAAGACTTTGTAACTGAAGTGGCTGTTTATTAAAAGGAAACTTCTTAGGGTGGCTCAGCTTAATTGTGTTCTTGTTGGAGTGAAACAGGATGCTTGGCCCAAACCTGATTTCCTTCATTTCACTGTGTTCTGTCACAAGCACTTTTCCTGCATCCTGCAGTAAAACATCAGTGACTCTGCATCTTTTCCAGCATGGGGCACTTGAAGGGATGCATGGTCAAGGAAATTTTCATTTATCAGGCACAGAGGGAATTGGGATGCCCATGGCTTACCGTGGGCAACTGTTCTGATCCACAGTTATCCCCTTTTCCCACTAGAGGGGGTTACATGTTCTAATTCAGAGTGCTACAACAGCCCCAGATGAGATGGAGCTGCCACTTGTCCACCTATATATTTTAGTTGATACAGTTACCTCATAAATACAATAATGAGCTGACAGTACTAGGACTTGAGACCTTAATAACCGTTAAAAAAAAATGTTTAATTACAATTAAATTAGAGAGGTGTCTGTTAAGTGCTTGAATTTGCAACCTTCTGTCCACAAAAAAGAAATCCAAACACTTGCCTGAATCATAGCTAACTTCCCACACACTGGTTATAAGCTATATCTTGTTTATTTCTGCATACATTACTCTCAGTACATGATTAGATTTGTCACCCATGACCCAGTATGCTGTTTGCAATTATTTCTTATATTAAATTAATCACTACATATTTACTTTGAGAAATTATGTATGATATATTGATGCGCGCATGTGTATAAGTGTGTGTGAACACATGAACTTTCCTGATTGCCTTTCCTCTTATATGGCAAATTAAAAATAACTGCATTCAAGCCAGTGGAGCTATGCTAGACTATCAAAGAGTGGGGGAAAATGGCTACACAAACTTTTATTTATTTCCCATTTTAACTATTTCCACTTACTTTCTGAGTTTTGGGGGTATGGACAGTCAAATCTCCAACAGCAGATATGTGAACACTTGTGGCTCCAAGTTTTGAAGTTTCTGGGGTGGACTCTACTTGGTTTTGCTTTTTCCACCTCCCACATCTTGTGGTTGTGCCTGGGTGGGGTGATCTGCATGCATATGGACTCCCACCGTATCTGTGGGACTTTATGCATCAGTAACACTACCCAGAGAACTACTTAGTAGAATCAGATCCTTCGTGAATTATTTACTGTGTGAAACTAATTCCTATGGCTTGTGACTTTTTCCTGGGTAATATAAAGCGTCTCATTTATACAATGAGATTTAATTTGTAGTAGCTAGTTTTCTAGGAAAACTAAAGCTTATGCTATGCATAGAATCAGGACCTCCATAGAATCAGGACCTCCAACTGTTTTTATTTTGTTTTATTTTGTTTTAAAGCTTTCTATACCTATTTAGTTTCCATCTAATCATTCAGATTTTTGATTCTCCTGGATTTCTGTTCCACACTGTATTTTGCTTTTCAAAGCAAGGCTTTCTCTGTCTTTTCTGAACATCACTAATTCTCAGATGAACTCACACTCAACAACTTCCAAGCTGGAGCTGAATTTACAAACCAGATCCATTGTGTCTGAGTGGGTTCAAAATGAGACAGAAATACTTCTAATCTGTTAGATTTCTGAGGTGCTAATTACTTTGCCATCTTGTATTTGCTTCCCAGTGCAAATTGGCAACCTGAATGCCATGAGGAAGTCTTTTAGTAGACTTTTAAGAAAACGATATGGAGTAATTTACTTCTGCAACAAGTAACTTTCTTGAGGAAGGCGATCACTGGCACCTACGCAGTTGTGATAATGGGTACTTAAAGCCATAAAAAACTTCAGCTTTAAAAGAAACCAGAATTATCCATGTTAAGGACCAAATATTAATCAACTTTGTATGTTTTTTTTTTTTTTTTTGTTTTTTTTTTGTTTTTTTTTTAATTTTCTCTGTAAACATAGTGTTCTTTATCCACATATGAAGGGTGGACTGGAGCCTCCAATACATACTCACACAAAGTCCTTTCTTGACTTTTTGGCTATGTTCTTTGCCATGATAATAATGAATTCAGGGGTACAGTGTTTTGTGTAACCTCAGTGGATGATGAGCTCAGTTACACCTTGTTGCAGAGAAGCAAGGCAGAGATTAAAGGAAAACACTATTGTGTTTAAAGCAGTGGCCTTGTATCTTCATGGAGTGTATGCACAAACCCTTATTGGCACACAAATGAACTGTGTTTTTTGAAGTATTACATTGTTTTGTCTTCTGGGCTGCCTGGAGTTCTTCCAAGTGCAGCTAACAAAGGCTTGAAGAAAGGATTCAAAACATCACGGGGCGAAAAAAAATCTTCACTACAGACTAGAATGGCTTCTGGTGTGTTGCCAGGTACCCAGGGGAGGGTGCGCTGAGCTAATGCAGTGGCAGCAGTGAGCCCTGTGCAGGTACCCAGCTTTCCACACAGACCCCAGGCAGCTGTCACTTCCCACACTATGGGGAGAATGAGCAAGGTGCAGCAGAGCAACAGGTCTGAGGAGGAGAAAGGGGCATTCCTTCTGGGAAACGCTTTGTGCACACCACTTGAGGTTTTCTCTTAGTTTTTTTTCTTGTTTGCTTCTGCTTGTTTCCCTCCCCTCTGCTCCCAACCAAAAATACTGTTAATCACAAATGAAATAAAGGTTTGTTCAGTCAGACATCAGTAAAGTGTTTGGACATGTAGGCAGGCAGATAGATAGATGCACTGGGTAGAAATCATTTTCTGCCTTTATGTAGACATATGAAACTCTAGTAGTGAAGTAGCTTCACTTCACCATGAAGTGAACCAAATGACGATAACCATCCCAAATGATGATAATACCCACAGAACCCTACTCACCGTAAGACCATACCCAAGTCGGCAATTCCAATTAAAGCTTCAATTCAACTTCTGTAATAGGTTGCTTTCTCTTTGGGAATCAATGAAGGCTGCTCTGGGCAGTTCTAATAGTAGGTTTCATCATACAGATAGAAATATTCAGTGTCTGCTCACACATGGAAACATATAGTTTCACTATGTTATAAATTCTGAGTCAATTTAACTTTATAAGATTTATTTATGGGATCAATAAAAGGCAAGTAAATAGTGCTGGGTGCGTGGGGAGTCTGGGCTCCTCCAACACGCACACACTTTACATCAGGCGGCTGGTTTTTATGCTCCTAGGCTAATACATATTCATTACTACTTATAGAAAAGGTAGGGTTATTATAATTAGTTCTCAGAATCTGAACCCTCCCACTGGCGCATGCGTATCAGTCTCTGGTGGTCCCTCTGGGAGTATCTCGTGCTGAAGGCTCGCAGTCTTCCTCCCAGGCATTGTCCTTGTCCTTCTCCTTTGTCCATCTTGGCCGGATATCAGAGACTTGCGCAGTGTCCCATGCAAGCTTTGTCTTTTAGTTGTCCTTCAGCTTCCCCTTTCTCCTTAATCTCTTGGCCGGATATCAGAGACTTGCGTAGTGTCCCATGCAATAGTCACAATAGTTAGCAGTTATTCTGAAACCCCTTTGTTCTCTTATCCCCGGATATCAGAGACTCAAGGTTTACCCTTCAAGCCCTCTATTGACATGAATTGCTGGAATATTCCTTACAACTACAAATGATTTTACCAGTACTCAAACCTTAAAGCCCCTTAGATGTTTCAGTTGGTTTGTCAAAAAGAGTATGTTAATGGTAAAGCAAAATATCACACGGCTGTGTGTGTACTTACTTTCCTTTGTAAACCTGAAGCTTATTAACCTTTCATTAGAAAAAGATACTGAACAGCTAAACCTTGGTCCTCAGTCAGCCATACAAGGACTTGGCCTATGGATGCAGTTTACAGTGGGTACAATTTATCTATGTGCAGTGTCACTGGAAGCCACCATCCATCCTGCCTGGAAGCCCCTCAGCTGCACCAAGCACATGGAATGTGTTATGAGATGCAGAAGCATGTGAAGATCCCAGCTGTCCCCCTGCCAGGTAGACCCAGCTCTGGCCATGGACATGCAGCACCTCAGCATGTCCCAGCGGCTTCCTGCAGGGGCAGCACTATGCCCAAGGGAGGCCCAGTTAGCTACTTTTACTGTTTTGCCCCTGAAAACACAGATCCCATGGAACACAGCTGCCAGGAGGATAATTGTTTTAACCAGTGACATTCCTCATGAATGCTACAGTTTGAGAGGAGAATATTTTTGATCTGCTCTCCTTCCCCTCTTCCCCCCATCTATCATAAGATGATTATAATCAATTGGCTCTTATACAACACATCTGCTAACCAGCCAAAGATCTTTAAAATAGCTTCACCTGCTTCTGTTCTCCTTTTTTCGAAGCAGGGATGTTGAAGCCAGAGGAGCTGACTTGCCTCTCTCCAGGTCCCATAGGAATCAGTAACAGAGATGCAGCTGCAACTGGGCATGGAACCTGAATTGGCTGGTTTCCTACCCTGGGTTTTCCTCAGTGCCTACCTTAAGCATTTTCTCTCCTCCCATTTCTGTCTGACATCTGTTACCAGAAATTTGCTAATCTCAGGATTATGCAAGGGAGCATATTTTCAGTCATAGGATGCTCACATGCTTTCCAGAACAGGGGGAACCTGAGCTCTCCGTTGCACACTTGTTGCCTGATGCATGCACGCACAAGCACCAGTTGAGACCTGACCATTTGATTGAATTGATTAGGCCAAGAGGGGTGAAGAGATGAGCTTGTGAATTACACTAACAAGCAGGATTGCGCTTACCACCTCTGCTGAATAAATCTGTCCAAAATCCGTTGTTCCTCTCGCTACAAAAATGACATTCATCTGCATGTATTCTTCTCTGACAAGCTGTGTCACCACAGAAATGGTAATCCTGCCACTTATCAGTGAGCTGCTTTTTAGGAAAACAGCGGGTGAGGAGGGTAAACAGGTTGTAGAGGAAGGTAACATGAGAGTAGGACAGGTGATTAGTTTTCAATGTCATTCTGACAATTCAGCAACTAAACAGATTGTAATTCTGAACAAAGGGAGCTGAAATGGGAAAAGATAGCTTTTCCAGGTCCTGAATACTTCGAGAGATGCTAACTGTTCCTAAATAAAACACTGTAACCTGCTATAAACTAGATACTAATTATTTAATTCTCCTGACAGCAGTGAGCTTTCCAAAACCCCAAAAGGTAGGTAGGAACCTAACCACCACCAGCAGCACAAAACCTTGCGGTTCTATGGCTAAGGTTGTTCAGGGTTCCTCGGAGCTTGCCTTTAGTACCTTTTCCTGTTGTCCCATGAATTTTGTCAACCCTCTTTCTTCCCCATTAAAATTCATTCTCTGCTTCCCTGCTAGTTATCTCCCAGTCATCTTTGTCTTTGAAAATCTCCTTACCCCATGAGGAAATTTAATTAATCAGCTGCATGAAGGCCTTTACTATTACAGTATCTCTACGAAACTAAGGATGAGAAAAGAATATTCCAGATTTAAACAGCTGGGGTCTGGGTGGGAGGGACTTCACAGGCTCAATGGCAGAGGGCTTCCCGCACTGCCAAAGAAACCCTGCTGCTGCCAGGCACTTGCTGCTTTGCAGTGATGGCCAGGAATTACAAGCGAGCTTCAGTCCATGGGATGGCTTCCTCAATACCCAGTTTATGGTTCACGTGCCCACTGGCCCATCCTCTTGCTTTGCATGGTCTTCATGGGGATTCCTTCGGGGTCTTTTCCACCCTCATGTTACTGCATAAGAGCTTAAACAGAGAAAATCTGCTTTTCAGGAAGTTCCACCTAACCACCAGGCAGCCCTTCTGTGCTGCCTGGGGGAGGGAGCACAGGCACAGGCTGCCCAGAGAGGGGGGAAAGGAAAGAAAAAAAAAAAAAAAAAAAAAAAAAAAAAAGAAGGAGGAAAAAGAAAAAAAAAGTTTTGTATTTATTTTTTAGTCTCTTATGTTATGGGATGTCTTCTTCCCTTCTGTTCTTCTTTCCCTCTCTGTCTCCTCTGCACAGTAAGCTGGAGCTGGTGCCAGTGGCTGGGGAAGCCTTGTGTTTCCCTGCCTAGGAGCACTGCCCACAGGCTTGCCCTTTATTCCAACAAATGCTGGGATAGTACCATGCTCAGCCATCCTGTTTCTAGTGCTCCTCACCTGCACCATCAGGTACTTCAATTCATGATCAGAAGAGAAAATAAGACCATTTAAACCAATCCAAAACAAAAGTGAAGTTTTTTACCAGTGAAATTGCCAGGCTGTCAATAACAGTTCTTTACATAAACATTTTTGGAAATAGGTCATTGGTTTATTTGCTTCTTTATTTAATTTTGATAGGAGAGAAGTAGTTCAGTGGGAATTAAAAAAAAAGGATTAAAAAAAAAAAAAAGTGTGAGAGAGAGAGAGAAAGAGAGAGGCTTTCCTGAATGACCTTAATTTTTTTTTGGCAAAAGACCTGCAATCTAGTGTTCAGTGTCAGAATGGATGGTGGGATACAGGCTCTCCTTTAAAACTATTATGTGCTGTGATGGGATCTGTGGAAACAGGACCACCCGTCACATGGCATATATATAGTGAGAAATATTGTTGAAACGAACCTTTTTTAAAAAAAATACTATACACACCAGTAGTGTAAGGATACATATATATATATATTTGGTGATTGTATGGATATATGTTTTGCTTATGTTTCTTTTCTGGTGACTGAAGAGAAGCTATTTAGGGACACAAAAGTGCCATTGACTTTCAGTCAGATAGCAGGTATGTAATTGCTTTTGAACAGTCGCATCAGTTATGTGACAATTAAGATCTATATTTTTAACGTGCACTAAAAGTTTTGCTCTTCTGCAGAGAAAAGGGTTTGGATGCTTTTGATGCTAAAATTAGCATGTTGAAATGTTTTAGGAATATCTGTGCCTTTGCTTTGATTAGCTGTGATCTGATTCTCATTGAGGTTCAGTATGGGAAACCTCTAAAAGATGTAGATAGCTTTGTATGTTTATATATTTTTTGCTGCCTTGTGTTGCTGATATGTAGCACTTCCTATAGCTAGATGATATTTGCATATTGTATATAATTATTGTTTATGTAATATTGTTCTATTTCTGACTTAAATGGATCATTATAAAAGCTGTAAAGTTCCACAAAGTAGCTCTGCAGTGTAAAATAACATGATGTAAATTATGGTATACATAGCACGTGTTTCTTATATTGCGGAATATTTTCTTGTACCACAGACACTTATGAAAATTGTAAGAAAGTAATGTGTTTGTTTTTCTAATGTTATTATTTGTAATTTCTAATGCTATGTTTTAGATCCTATTTCACAACCAGTCAGATACTCTTGCTGAAATGGTAAGGAAGTCTGAATTAGATATTTAGATACACTAAGAAAATGAAAGACACAAAGCGGTCTCCTCTTCTGGATGCATCCTGACTACCAGAGTAGCTACCACAGTACTACAGAGATAGCTAGGTTCATTTTGGAGCATCCAGCTGTGAGGTGACACACTTAATGCACCAGTGATCTGATCCAGTATAGAAAATCTTTGGGGCCTGATTCTCCAGTTCCTCTCACCTTGTGCAGTCATTTGTAGTGAACATAGCCTGAATGCCTACACTGTAAAACCAGAATACAAAATATTTTGCACTGCTTATCCTTCACTGCATACCTGCAACTGCATAAGCAGGTGAATGAGGTAAGACAGACTTCAAGTTCTTAAGATAATTTTATTTCAATGGAATTGCAAGATTTTTTGTTTCTTTAATAGTAAAATATATAGATGTATGAGTCTTCTAGACAGTAATCTTCTGAGCATTATGTAGGATACTTTCAGAGCAGCAGAATGTGCACACTTTTAAAAATGTGCAGGTCTAATAGTCAAAACACAGATTATGACAAGTACTAAACCTGAGCCCTTCTCCAGAAATTCAGATGTTGCTAAATGGTTTAAAGTGTTGTTTTCCTAACCAAGCAATCATTTGAGAAAAGGAGTTCCACTGACAATTTTAAATCAGTGATTGCCCTGTTACCAATACAAATAACATTTCATTGCATTTCAGCCTCCCCTCATCTTTGTTTTTATTATAGTTATTTAGTGATATCAAAAGCTGTGTTACTCTATGAGGGATGGTAGTGAAAAAAAAAAAAAAAAGAGTTTTGTGTTAAAAATATTGTAACAAAAATGTATATGGTCTATGATTTTTCAACAAATCACAACTAGCAGAATGAACTTTCTTGTAAGAAGAAGTATCTGTGGCTGAGGATTTTGCCTTTTTTTCTTTCTTTCTTTTTGCTTTTCTTGAGGATATCATGCTAGATGATAAACCTGTGGCAAACATGCTAAGTTTTTTAAAAGGCTCATATCACTTTTTTTTCCAAATTTATTTTACTATTAATTCCTGTACCTTATTAGAATAAAAACTTTGTCTTGTGGCGCAAAGGATGGCTATGTTCAAAATCAGACACTTTTGTCAGTAACAGGAAATTGAGTCATTTTTCTGTCCTTTTACAGCATTTTTTATTTTGTTTTCATATAAGGACCACTGTAGAGATATTAATCTTAATAAAACAGTATATACAAATTCTTGTTCCTGTGCTAATGATAAGATACTAAGTGCTTGCTCTTGCTAAACCTTACTTACAGGAACTGTCCTCTATTTTCAGAAGTCACAGATGACTCCAATTACCGCCTTTTTTTTTTTTTTTTTTCAGTTGATCACTAGCTTTAGGAAATGGGGCTAGGTTTGAAAAAAAAAAGAAGAAGCACATCTGCTCTTGGAAAACTGCACCATCTCACCACAATTTATTCAACTTATAGAGCACCCAAAACTGCTAATCACTTTGAAAACTTTATGTTGCAGTCCTTGCTTGAATTTAATGTGCATGCTGTGCACAATGCTGTGCCATCCTGACATACCTGAATTACATGGGGGTCTGGAAGTACCACACATAAACTGTCCTAACGGTCTGCCCTGGCTAATTAGTCCTAAGTGACCCCCACTGAGCCATGCAAAAGATGTTCCTCCTGGTCTCTATACGTAAGTAAGCATCGCTACATGGTTTCTCATCCTGCAGGTGCTTCCTCCACCTCCAGTGGAGGCTGCATGGAAAACACTATTAATTAACCTGGTGGTGGGGTAAACAGACAAGAAAGAAAGGGGACAGGCAGCATATACGCATGAGAATGCCAGCTAGGATCCTAGACCGGTTCTCTGGTTTTTGGTAGGCACGTAAGTGAAGCTGGGGGCATGCGGGCCTCTGTGCCTTAGGCTACAGTATTTCCTCTCCCTATGAACCATGTCATAGAAACTATGGTCTAGGGATGCTATCGCTTGGTTAGCTATTGTGGTGTAAAGAAAGGTATGTTTTCCCTATTTTGGTGTACTTGGGGGTGGCATAGGATGCTTTCATGGTCTTTGGAGCACCATGGAGACATGGGTAGGCTGAGAAGTCGGATTTGGAAATGGACCGTGTGACAATATACATACTTTATCATTGGTTGGAATTTATGGAAATTTTGGGGTACTCTGAAGTATGGAGTAAGGCTGAAGTTGGAATAAGAAATCGGCAACTTTGTAATGGGATTTGTGTTTAGGAAAGACGGAAATCTAAATAAAGTGTTTGGGGGTTTAGGTACTCCTCCCTTTTCCCAGGGAAGGGTTCAGAGGTTCAGATGTGAGCTTGTTCCAGAGATTTGGGAAGACCTGCCCTAAATTGTAGCTTTGTAATCCCTGCACTGGGCCCACTTAACTGTTTGACATGTGAAAATATTGTGTTAATGAAGTTCCAGCTTGCTTCTTAAATCCATCCTTGTGACCGTCTTTATTCATCTCTGTGTCCTGAGAGATTATGCTTTTTACATATGTGAGTAATCTCATTGAAATCTAGGAGGTACTAATTGTAGGATGATAGATGAGTGTTGCTTGGGCCTTTAATCCATTTTTGAAACTGAAAGCTGTTTACAGATTCTTGTAACATTTAATTTTTGCTCAGCATGGACAATGAAAAGCAAGTACCTTACCTTTTTCAACTAGCTCCCTTTTCCTTTTATTTTTGTTGTTGTTTTGTGTGCCTGCAACCATTTAAATTACAGAAGACCTAATCAGCATTTAATTTAATCAACATTTCCTGTTTCTTTCAGATTTTGTACCCAACTTCTACTAAAAATAAACATATTCCTTATTTAGTTAATAAGGTCTAAATGTGGTATCCAAAGTGCATTTCAGACCATTAGCTATTCTGCTGGAGCACAACTCTATCATTTAGTTTGAAGAATCAGCTAACAAGAAGAGGTTTAGAGAGCCCTATTCAGGGACACAACAACAGCATACTTATGTTCCCTGGGAAGTTATTTGGTTGTCTTTTTGAAACATCATAGCTAGGACTCTGTTGCCTCTGAGGGAAAGGAGACAGGACCTGCAAAGAAGCAGATTACTCCAATTTAAGTAAGAGAGGCTTATCCTTGTGACAGAAATCAGTGCAAGTAACACCCTGATTTTGGTATGGAGAAGCAGATAAGCCACGCTGAATTTACATTCAGCAATAGTGATACTTTGATTGATTAGGACCACATAAGGGTGTTATTGGGCTGACACACTCTGATACGAAAAATGATGTTTAAGTTCCTAAATGGTTTCTTCATTTTGATACGGCTTTAAAGCTATCATAGTTGCTCAATAATTCTATTAATTTGGCATAATGTTGTTAGACTTGGGCTTTATTCTTCAGTGCAGTCATTTACACATATTAAAGGTGGTAAATAATATTTTCCTTACAAGAAAAGTTGCATTTTACATCAGTACTTGTGAAAATGAGTGCACTGAGACTTGGCATATTAGAAAATTGGAGGGGTCTGAATTTTCTAGGAGGATGAGGCAAGAAGGCACACACGGCAGCTCGTGGAGAAAGCTAATGAAGTGATGAAGTCAGGCAGAACTGGAGACAGGTCTACCTGTATGTTTTTTCCATATGGAGTCAAGACTAAAGATAGCCTTGTTAAACATCTAGGTACAGGGGGTGGGGGCAAGTTATTGAAAGTGGACCTCTGTATAAACCACCTTCACTATGTGCAAATTTATTTTTAGGTGTGCACTGCTCATTGTAAGGATGGGTAATACCTTTCATTTCAACACAGTTGCATTCCATGTATTCAGCTAGAACAGAACCAGTCTCGAACGGTGCTCCCCCAATGTTTGGAAACCAAAAGTTAGCCAGAACTGTGCAAATTTCCACCTGAAAATATGTCACAGTCTTTGTTTTTGTACAGTAGCCTACCTTTCATTGGCTAGGTCACGCTGAAAACATTCTTTTGTGCTTTCTTTAGTTATTCAGGGTGGAAAAGTTGCTTGAAGCTGTGCTCCCAGCTGTGTCCAAGCCATGTGTACTAACATTCAACATCCTGTGTTCTCAAATATGCAGAGCTAAATAAGGATATGTCTTTAGGTTCTACTAAAAAGCATTTGGTTGACTGAAATTTTTGAAATGAGTCAGTACAGAAATGGTAACATCCTTCCTTTACCTAAAAAGAAAAAAAAAAGACACAAAACACACACACAAGAAAGAAAAAAAACAACAGAATGAATCCTCAGCAATCAACAGTAAATTAATTATTGGCATTCACAATTATTGTTTTAAAAAGTGTTTGAAATTATGATGATAGAGTCCTTGAGGGATGAAATATTGCCATTATTTAAACAAAACTCAAATGCAGCTAGTACCAGGCCAATGGGTCTTTTTTTTTTTTTTTTTTTTTATAATTCTCTTTTCCACTAAACACCTTAATCCTATTGTAGAAGTAGAAAAATACAGCTCCTGTGGAGAGCATAATACAATCTCACACCATTGTGCTTTTGATCTTAAATAAAATGCACCCGCATTTGGCTTTTTCTCTTTGCTCCAGATTAGTTTTGGACCCAACCACCCTAATTCCTTTCTTGTTGAACTGCAAGGAAATACAGCATGACTGTGAGGAGCTGGCAGAAAGCAAGAAGGGAAGGGGGGGGCAGCGCTTATAGGTGGGATTTATTTCAATAGAAAAGAGCTCAGAAAGACATGGGGAGGACACGTGTACTCCTGCCAGCCCAACCCAGAGACATCTGGCTGTAGGTGCCTCGGTGTGGCACTACCTGAGCTCAGGTGGAGCTGTGTGCCCCACGGATGCAATGGTTGGGGTCAGTGGCTCAGGGTGCTGGCCAGCAGAAATGGGGTTTGCATGAAACAGGGGGGACTCAAGACTCGAGGCTCAGATGACCAGTGTGAGCACAGATGGGGCAGCGCAGGGCGAAACTTCACCATTCAGTGTGTGGGTACCTTTCTAAAGCGTCTCAACTTAATGCAGGTGAGGCAAGTTTGGGTTTTCGTGTTGCTTCAGGGTGTGGGTGGGTTGATGCAGCCAGACCATGGGCCATCGCCAGCCTGGCCTGCCTGGTTCGCTGCGGTGGGGCAGCAAACAGCTCCTGAAAGCCAGGCTGGCCCCTGGCACCCTGAGCCCGGCCAGAGATGCTGCTGTAGAGCTGAGGAATCCCGCTTCTCTCCCAGTCTGGGTTTTCCTCCTGTGAGAGGAGCAGCAGGAGCAGCTGGGAGGGCTGATGCTTGCGTCTGCACAGTGCCGGCCAGCCTCCTGCCAGGCAGCGGTGCGTGAGATCCGCGCTGCTCCCATCCCACCCGCAGCACTCCCGTGGGAGCTCCTGACACACAGCTACGGAGGGAGCACAGGCAGAAACATTGCTACAGCTTTTTTATTCTTCCCCCCTCCCCCCCCCCCTTTTTCTTTTTCCTCTTTTTTCCTCTTTCCTCATTGCTACAGCTTTTTCCCATCAGGGTTACCACTCTCCCTCCCCACTCCTACGGAGAGGTCTGAAGTCGCACTGAATCAGCAGTTGTGAACAGTCTCCGTGCTGTTAATGGTTTGCATCTTTTTGCATCAAAGGGTAAAAATCACTTAGGGACACGCACACAATGAAAAGATCATATACAGTAATGCATCCAAGCAGAAAAAGAAAAAAAAAAAAGAAAAAAAAAAAGAAAAAGGTTGTAATGCTCATGAATTCCAGATGACGACTTTTTAAATCCCCGAGAAGGCGGTGAAATTGTTTGATTGTTCTTGTTAATTATTGGACTCGTCCCAGCATCAAATATTTGCGGGAGATAAGGCTTCCCCTACGAACAACAACCCGCCTTGCTCCTCTCGGCTCGGATCCGCTCGGCTCGGCTCGGGGCGGTCCCGCCGTGCCCACTCGCGGCCAGCCGGCTCGCACCAGCACGTGGGGCAAGCCAAAAAAAAACAAAAGACCTCGCGGGTGGGCGGCTGGGGGGGACGGGACCCGCGGGTGGGCAGCGGGGGGACCCCGAGCGGGGCCGGTCCCCCCGCGCCGGCAGCGCGCTGCCCGCCGCCTGTCTGAAGTACGGGGCGGAACGAGCGGCGGCCGAGAGGGACCAAGGCGGCACCCCACGACCCGCACACCCCACGGCCCGCCCCACAGCCCGCACACACCCCACACACCCCACAACCCACCCGTGAAGCCTCCGGGGGGCGGCCGGCCGGGCCCCCGCCGGGCCTGCCCCGGGACGCGGCGGCGCTCGCCCGAGATGGCGGACAGGAGGTAACGGGGAGCCGGGGGGCTGCGGAGTGGGGAGAGGGAAACGGGGGGGGTGGAGGGGAGGCGGCGACGGACGGGACCCTCCCCCCCAAAAAAAATAAAAATAAAAAAAATGCGGAGCGTTATTTGGAAGAGCCGCGGCCGTGCGGGGAGCCCCCAAACTTGTGTGTGGGGCCGCGCCCGGCAGCGGGATCCCGGAAAGGGGGGGGCTGCCCGGTGGGGACACCCCCACACCACCCTCCTCCTCCTCCTCTTCTTCCTCCTCCTCGTCTTCCTCCCCCCCGCCCGCAGCAGGAGGGGGCTCCCGAGGCTGAGGTCCGGCGGCGTCCCCCGCGCTGTGGGGAAGTTACCGGGGGATCCGGGAAGGGCTCGGTGCCCCCCCCGGGACTGATGATGATGATGAAGATGATGATGATGATGGTGGTGGTGGTGGTGGCGGTGGCAGCGGGCGCGTCACTTACCGGCGGGGCCGGAGCGAGAGAGCCCCGTCGCGCAGGGGGAGTCCCCGCGCAGCCCCCTCCCTGCCGCCTCGCCTTCCTCCTCCTCCTCCTCCTCCTTCTCCTCCTCCCTGCCGGGGTGCCGAAGGTGGCCAGACACCGTGCGGAGAGCTTCTCCTCCCCCATTGTTCCCAGACTTTTTTTTTTTTTCTTCTTTTCCCTTTGCCTTTTGTTATTTGCCCTCGCATCGTGTTGTTTGTCTCCGAAGCCGCCTCATGACCGGCAAAGGGATCTCACCTCGTCCTTGAGAGACAGACAGACACGCGGGGGGAAGAGAGAGGGACGGGAGGGAAGGAGGAGGGGGGCGAGGCAGAGCGCACCCGGCACCCCCGGCCCCGCCAGGCCCCCGCCGAGCACCCAGCGCCCGGAGGAGCCGAGCGAGCCCAGCGGGTAGGTGCGCGGCCGCCGCCGCCCTCGGCTTTCCCCTTCCCCTCCCCAGCCCCGCCGCGCACCTCCGAAGTTTGGCACAACTCCTCCCTCCTCCTCCTCCTCCTCCGAGCCCCCCGGGCAGCCAGCCGTGCCCCCCGCTTTGTCAGCAAAGTTAGGGGGGGGACTTCGTACCCCCCTCCCCCCCTCCCGGCTCGGGAGGGACGTGGCCCTCGGGGGCGGCCAAGGGGGAGAGAGCCCATGGGGAGCCGTGGGATTTTGGGTAATAAGTGTGGGAATCTGCCAGGGGAGTAGGTCGAAGAGTGATTTGTTTTCGTGCTGCTCATGAATAATGGCCTCTAGTATTTATTTATTTATTTTCCTTAAACCGCCAGGCCAGATGATTTATTTATTTATTTTAAGAGAGATGCGTTTTGCTCCATCTCTGTCAGAGCGCAAAGTGTTAACTTCAAATTAAAAACAACAACAACAACAACTTTTATTCCAGTTGTAGTACTGGGAGATACTGTGTCCCGGCTGGCCCTGTCCCAGTTGAAAGGCAGCAGCCTGCTGTCCTGAAGTGAACCACTCAGATTAAAAACCAGCTTCTTTTACATGAGGGGCTTGTACCGAATTCTTCCTCATCAACATATTTTATCACCTGAAGGGTACCTGAAAACAGCTACTTTTATCAGCTGCTGTTTCTGTATCCCCTTAATCCTACTTAGTGCCGAAACATACATCACTGCCTCCAAAATGAACCCTTCATCCTGAAAATGCGCTATTTACAACTGGTAAACTGGGACACTTTTTCTCTATTATTATTATTTAGCTGTAATATCTGACAAACATATTGCCAGCTTTGTTTTATGAGGCTTCTCCAGCTGAAATGGGAAAGGCTGGCATGCATTTGTTATGTTTTGTGCAGGGATAGCGTAGCTATTCTGTCATAATTTGAACACGAGAACCCAATAAACACGTGGCCATTATGTGTGGAAATCCTGCAACAGAGCTTTCCGGCTGAACTTAAACTGTTTTGATTGAGAGTTACACTGTAAGGAGTACACGACTTGAAAGCCACAAGTGTCTTTTGTAAACAGATGGACATTTGAGATGTATTGACTGTTTGAAGTTAATTCAGTTAACATGTGTGTGCACATGTATCTAATTTTGCCTGCTCTAAGTTCTTCTAAGCGATGGAAGCTAATAGACGCTTTTTAGAAAGAAAATACAAGCATGTGAATTTTGTCAGGAGATGCTTGAGCTGCAGCTGTAGAGGCTCTTACGGACTGCAATCGTCCTGTTGTCGTGCTCGTGTAGTAGCAGGTGGGAGTTGCAGAGAGCTTACCGCGTTCCAGTTAAGTATGCGGGTAGTGTGCTAATGAGTTTTGAAACAGTAAGATAACGTTCCTGGTGTCACTACGCTGAGAAAGTATAAAAGTGCTTAAACGTGAGCATTGCTGCACCGTTACTGTACGTACTACCTGCCAAAACCAGTTAGGTGGAGCAGTATCATTAAACTGTCAGATGTATTGTTTGCAGTGGGATAGTTCCTTAGTGCTCAGGATGGAGAAACAGCAGCTTTCTGTTACTCATCATGAAAATATACCGCTACATTCCAGGAAGGTTTTTGTAAGTGGCGCAGCTAGCTATCACTACATAAAGCATAGAAGGAGATTGAGACTTGGCATCTCTGACAGTGCTGCTGTAATGTAACGTGTACACAGGAGCTTTGTTTCTGCCTGCCACTCGTACTTAGCCTGATGTAAAACACTGCGATGTTGGCATATGGATACACCAAAAAATAGAGCATTTGTTGAAAAATAAGAATTCCAGCGTTTAGGAGAAAGTAAATGAACAGTCCTTCTAAAAATACAACAGTATGTTACAATATTGCCAAAGCACTGCTGGGACGCTGTTGTAAGCTGTCATATTTTTTGACCATTATAAATAGATTAGTATTATTATTACAAGGATTTTTTTCTTGTTAGCAAAGAAGATTTTTCCCTGTTTTCTGCATAAGGATCCTCACATGTTCCTTGACCGGGCGAAGGCAGTGGGAATGTTGCTTGTGAAGTAAGCGGGTAGCTGGGCCTTGCACCGTGGGAGTGGCCCCTGTGAAGTCTGTGGAGTCTCCTGAACTGTAAACTCTTCTTTGTAGCCTCAGTTTTGCTGATATTCCCCGTTTCTTCAAGACATTAGAGATGGTCTAATTCGTCATTCATGATCCGGTATCCAGATCCAGATCTGGTTTAAGCAGTGTACTAATTTAGGGCTGAAGCAAGAACCAGTGCTCAGCGGTGTTGAAACACTGGGAGTGTTTGGGAGTTTTCTTCCTTTTCTGTGGTGTCCATAGAGCAGATGAGGAAAACTTCCTTTCAGATCAGTGACCAAACTGTAGAACTGTGGGAGTTTGAAGCAAGATCTGTTTCCTCTTTGTGAAATTCAGTAACAGATAAGAAAATTCAGGTCAAGACCAAACCATTACATTCACATCCCACATTTAGTTATGATGCAATTACTCCTTCATTGGCATTCTGTGGAGAGTGGCTGCTACAGATAAAGTGGATTTCAGAGTGCTTGTGTACTGGCTCTTAAAGCAGATTCAGTTTGCGTGTCACTTTCTCCACTGGTGGACATGTAGGAAAGTGTAAGACTGTCATTCTTGCAGTACCATCCTCTGTGTCTCAGGCATCTTCAAGATTGTAGTAGATGCACACACACAACACATACCCAGTATGTTCTGCAAACGTAAACGTAAAGTCCAAACAGCTTTTTGCTGCTTGCAGAGTACACATCGTTTATAGTGGCACATATTTCCAGATGAGAAGACTGTATGCCTCATGACAGTTTGAGGAGGGTCTTCTCTAATATTTCGAACAGCTTTATTTTCTGTCTTCTTCAGCCTCTTTCTTCCTCTTTGAGCTGCAAACGTAGATTGAGACTCAGGTAATACATAAGAGGATCCTTTAATGTTGGCTATTTTCAGAGGCACAAAGGACAATTACTTTCTCTTCCTACTAACCTCCTGCTGGCTTACTAGCTGCTTGGGAGGCTGGTGATTTTAAGAATGCCACTTTACCCAGTGCATCAAATACCGAGCAAATCTTTGCTCACCAAGATTCCAGCTCCTACACCCCATGGTAACACCAAAAATTGAACTTGAGTGGCCCAGAGCACCAGCTCCTACTGTGATGACTCATACAACCATCAGCACTTTTTAGACTTAAATTTGATCCATTGGCCCTGAGCAGTGCTGACAATTGCCAGCTAAAAGACCCTTCTGTGAATTGTCCTTTAACAGGAGTCTTTTTTTTTTATTTTCTTGTCCCATTTCCTGTTGTTTTAAATAAAAAGAAATCGTGGTGACAAAGCTAAAGTGTATTCTGTGATTATTGTTGAAAAGAGAAGAGTATTTACCTATATTTCAAGGAAATGAATTGCCCGAAAACTGCAGGTCAAAGTTATTTATAGTAAGGGTAATATTCTTCACTACTGTACAATCTTCTCAAGTAAAAATCTTGCATGATTTAAAATTATACTTTTATGCATGAGTATGCAATCCTTTGAATGGTTTTAGTTAAAATACATGTAGAATGTCTATACTGTATTAAAACTCCATTAGTCTGATAAAGGACACAGAACACTTAAACCTGTCTTTTTTAGTTTGCGAGTGTGTCCTCAGAGAAATTGAGCAGCCTCAACTGCCCAGTGCAATTTTATGATATTTTATACATTCCATGAGGATCACAGAGTTTTACAGAACATGGCCCAAATAAAACCACATCCCTTGGGGGAAGCAATTTCAATTTGAAGTCTCCTGGTCTTTGGCAGGGTGGTCCAGGTTCTACTTGAAATGAGTCTAAAAGGTCTTGGGAAAGCTGACGTCTTAGTCAGGAGGCATAGATTTGCTATGTAGGGTACTTGCTTTTGCTGGTCAGTTCCCAGGGAAATGCTTAAGGTATGCTGGGCTATTAGTAAAAAATTGCCTTTAAGGTATTTTGGTAGTGGCTGTGATTTTAATGTATTTCATTTAATTTAATTCAAAACCAAATGTAATTTTTAAACCTCAATAACAGGAGAACTGGTGGGACAAGGTGAATAGGCTACTGATAGAGCAATGACGGCTCTGCTTGCTCTGAGAAGCTGCTTTGTCCACATCTTTGAGGAGAGGGGGCAAAACTGAGTTTTGCTTGTGCTGCTCAGAAGCCTTGAGCTGGCTGTCAAACAGATGTAAATACGGTTTGCCGTGTCTTCAGTTTCTGTAAGTGAGTAAGTGAGTTCAACAGGTTTAGATTCAACTGAGTGCCATGCTGTGTTTTGTAGCAGTCTGTCTATTTAATTAAACTGTTTCAATTTCTAAACTAGGAATATGAAGTCTACCTTTTACACTGCAGTAAAATCATTGTATATGAGTAAGCTTTCAGTTTAATGAAAAGGGCTGGGGGACACAGTTGTAATCCTCAGCTAACCAATTAAATATTTACTTAATAAAGATCTAAAAGTTAATTTTACAGTCTGTTTAAAAAAAAAAAGGCAAAATACATGTTACAGGGCTATGTTAGTTGTCTTTGGTGGATGGGAGAGTTGGTTTTCTTAGCTTGCAACACCATTTTAATGTTACAACTGACCTTTAGTAGGACATTAGTCCTAATGGAACAGATTTATACTGAGAAAAATTCAGAAACCATTAAAAACAAGAAGAAAATTAGAAAAGGAATGGTTTTCAAGTGATTTATGAACAGCCCGAATTAAGGCAGCTACTGACTTACATATTAAAGAATTCTTTAAAAACACTGAGAAAATACCTGTTCCGTAGCAGTGATTCATCCACCAAATCACAATCAGATGGATCATCTCCTCTGCTGACTCTGGAAAGGAGCCTGGGGACAGTAAGGTTCCGGGCAAGGACAGCTGCTGTGGCCATTCTGCATGCCTTCCTTACATGTACCTCCAGTAAACTGCAAACATATTTTCACTGAAATGATAATTTTGCATGTGTCATGGTATTAAAGATCATGTTTTTCATGACCAAAATAGAGGCAAATGCATAAAAAATAAGAAGAAATGAAATATACGCGTCGATTACGCTTCCATTTAGTAATAAATTGAATGTGTCTGCTACAAAGTGTGTGTAAAATATATATAAGTTTATGCAGTCACAGAAAAGTGAGTGTGTTAATGCAATACTCTTTTATACAAATTCAAATGTGGGAGAAGTGTGTATTTATTATGAGTGAGCTCTTTTCTGTACTTCAGACTGGTTTTATGTTTGCAATTATATGCAGATGGCTGCCAGAAGCAGGACAGTCTGGTTCTGAGCAAAATAAATGATTTGTTCTGATCCCTGTGAACAAGAGTTTGTTTAGTGGTACCAAGGTGCATTAAGTTCATTGTGGCTGAGATTAACAAATTTAGGGCAGTTAATTAGCTCAGGTCTGCAAATCATGCCTGGATTACTCAGTCAGTACGCAGAAGTGTAGGGAGAGCTTTGTTGTTCTCCCTGAAACCTGTTGCTGACATCGGTTTCATGCCTTCTGCCGGCAGTCAGAAAAGGCAGAGCTGGAGCAGAAATTACTGAAGTACTTGTCACTTCTGCAAAACAGTTTCCAGTTGAAACCTGAAATTAAATGTAATGAGGCATTCCTATAAACAGGGTTGCCGTAGGTAAGTAACAGTGTGGATGGGCTGATGGAAGTTTTGTGGCTGTGGAGGAATGATATTAATTCTCATGAGAGATTACAAATGAGTAAATGCTGATGAATATGTACAAATACGTACGTGTGAATTTAGTGCTTCGGAAAGGCAATTGACAGTTCTGGAAGCTGAAAGGCTCTCCCCGCCAGGGAAGTGTAGCAGGGGAAGCAGTGCTGGAAAATGTGTGTGGTGCACCAGCAGCATCAGCTGGAGCTGGGGTTGCGGCAGCCCCTCGCCAGCTGGGGAGGGGGTCTGGATGTGTACGCCATCGGGCCCCTACGCCTGCAGATGTGGTTCTGTAAGCACACCCATGGTAGACCACTAGCATGTTTAAAATGTGTGCTTGGGAACTTTAAATTAGTTGGATGCTTACTTCCCGCCCCAGCCACCAAATGCCATTAGGCTGATGTTTCTCTTCATGTGAGGCATGATACCAACATATGTGTTTTTGTGAAAAGAACTGGGGCAGGGGAGGAGAAGGACATAGTCTTGCACTTTCTGTACCACCTGTTCCCCTGTTGTTCTAATAACTAATGCATTGTGCTGGTAAGGAAAGTGGTTCCTAGTCAGAAGCATCAAGCTGAAATGGGGGAGAAATGGAGAAACCAGGAGACTATAATCTTTAAAAGTATATTGGAGGTTAGGTGCTCCACTGTGGGCAAAACACTGCGAATAGCAGCAGCAGTTCCACACCTAAGCACCTCTTCAATGCATGCAATTATAGCATAAAGAAGTAGCAGTAAGAGGCTATTGGGAAGAGTAATACTGTGGCACAGTAGTGCAAAGTTTTAGGAATCCATACAGTATATTTTTAATTGCTTTCCTTAGTTTTAAACTCTGTGTTTTTATGTATAAGAAGAAGGAAAATATTTACTTGTATAACCATACAGCTTCTTGAAATTAGCTTTATCACAACCCTTAAGTTTTGCTCCTTCTAAGCCTAAGGTGCTCTGTGTCTCTGTGTCTTTGTGTCTTCACGATTCACTGATAATTCACTCAGAATGGAGAAGTGTATTCTGCTGCCCTGTTGAAGATCAATATGTAAGTGTGGGCTTAATTTCAGGAATGTGACTTAGTTCATTTAAATTCAGCAAAATGTGAGTATTTGTATAAGCCCGGTGCTCAGTTAGGAAAGCGAGATTTCAATGCAGCCAAAGTCCTGTTTTTGAAGGTAGCATGGACAGTGCCCTGTTGGCCTTCAGGGTGATTCAGGTAAAGAAGTCACCCTGCTGAAGGGAAAAAAGAAAAAAGTTGTTTTCCCGAGTTACCTGCCTTTTGAAACATTACTTGCCTGTTCTGAAAGCCTGTGGACTGTGTCAAGTGTTTGTTAGAGGAGTTCTTCAAAAGCTCCAAAGACTGCAAAATTTACATGGATGACTCCTGTTGTGAGAAATGGTGTTGAAGGCAGTTTAGTTGTTGCTAGTAGCAGAGATTGGTTCCTGTAATTCTTTGCACAGTTTTGTTTTCTTTCATAACACTAGGGATGTTGGTCAGGTTGGAACTCAGGTGGCAACCTGGTGTGGCCACTGTAATAGAGCAGGATTGGTGCCAGCAGCAGATCAGGCCAGACAGGGCTTTGCGTAAGCTGAGGCTTAAAAACCTTCAGGGATGGAGGTGTCACAACCTCTCCAGGAAGCTTTTGGTTTGTTCTGGTGTGTCTTCTTTCTCTGATTGTATTTCAGTTTGTGTTACGTTGCTATTAAATATAGCAACGTTTGTTTTTTAATGCTTTCTGGTCTTCCTGATTTGATACCGGGACGATAATATGAATATTTATAAGGTACATCCAAAAGCTAGATTTAACCTAGGGAGACCAGTCCTTCATGGCTCCCTCTGCCGATATATATCGCAGAGCAAGAACTTCCATCTCACAGTTGAGTGTAACAGGGATGACTCCTCCTGCTAGGCCAGTGTTTGCCAATGTGAAAGTGAAGTGTAAGACATGGGAGATAAGCATTATGGGCCTTGGTTCTGTGCCCACTGCCATCAGAACAGACTTTGCCATTTATTTTATCCATTGATGCTAAAACCCAGAGGTGGTGACCCTTCCAAAGGTACATCCGCTTGAGTGTATGTCCACGTGGGACTTCCAGAGGAGCGGAAGGAAGTTCAGCAATCTTCACTGGTGTTTAATGGGCTTGGGAACACAGCTGTTAAAAAAAAAAAAAAAAAAAGCTGTTTCAAAAAAAAAATTAAAAAAATGCAAGTAAAATGCTGGGAGTTTTGCTATTAATTTCCTTTATCTAGAGGTATGAGATTTTGCCCTCTTTTTGCTATTCAGAAAGTGTTGAGTCTTTTCAGTGTCTTAATAGGATTCGGTTCAGCCCCCTGCGCAGTTTCCCATTTGGAGCTTTTGTTTCTTCCAGCTCTCTTCACCGTCTCCTGCTTTGGAGAACAAGCGGGGTGTTTCTGTGGAGCTGCGGACGTTTTTTAATTGAATGAAATACGCCCTTTAAAGAAAATGGGCATGCCTGTGTGGGGGGAAATGAAAGTGTGTTGCTTTTTATAAAGTATCACCTGCAAAGTGCTTTTAAATAAACCCCTATATAAGCATGTGTGTTTTTTTCACTTGAAAGACACTATCTCCTTCTTCTAAACATTTGCACAGCAAAGTAATGCATTATTGCATTTTCATAAATAATTGAAAAGCAACTTAAAAGAAAGTAGGCCAACAGAAAAAAAAAAAAAAAGAAAGTGTCGGTTTCAAATTTGAGAGAAGAAAAATATGTTTCCTTCTTGATAGCAAGTCAGTTAAATGTTATTAAATCCCACTCTCCCACCCCAACATGACCAAAGACAAATCTGACAATTGACAGTTTCATCTAAAAGAGAGAGAAATGGGGAAAAAGGCTTTGGAATACTGAGTTGGTGTTGGTTTATTTCTTCTTTTTTTTTCCTTCTTGGTAAGAAAGGCAATTGTGACCCCTTATCTGTTTGCAAGTGACTGAGGAGCAAATCTCTGGAGGTCTGCTTGCTGGATTTTCAGTACAGTTCTCAATGCTGTGCTGTAATAATGCAAGCTATTTTAGAACTGTGCATACGTTAGTGTTCTGGCGCGGCATGATACAATAATGTGTGAAAAAGCATAAGATCACACCTTGGTGAAACTTGCAGATTTCCTGCATAATCCGACAGTGAGCTCTTGTCAGGTTTTGACTATATGTAAAGTGAGAATAAAGTTTCCAGAAGCAAAGCGCAGGCCTTGGATGCATTTTTATGGCTGTTCAAGGATTTTGGCCCTGACGTAGTTATGTATGTGCCTGACTTTAAGCACTGGAGTCCTGCTGTAGCCAACGGGCCTCCTTCTGTGCTTAAAATTTGGCACACGCTCTACGTCCTCCACCGAATCGGAGCTTCAGTTTTGCTAGTGCTGAGAAGGATCAAAGAGTCGGTGTAAATAATTTCTTAAAAAACAATCAGTCACCACGAGCAGTTTCCAAATAGCGATACAGTGCATTCTCTCTGGTGGCAGAGCCAGATGTCATCTGTGGTAACAGCGCTAGGCCACCCGTCTGCTCACCTGGCTGCCAGTACCTTGGTCCTGAGCAGCTGAGGCTGAGGGAGGACAGGCAGGCGGGAGGCCAGAATGTCTGCAGACACAAATGGGCTCACTACAAGATGAGGACTGGAGGCTACATCCCAGCATGGGCATTGTGTGGGTTCCTGGCTGTATTTATGCTATATCTGAAGGTACGGACGTGTTGCAGCAGTTGCTGGGTGAGGCTCTGTGGCTTCTGTCAGGCAGGAGGCTTGACTGGGAGATCATGATGGTAATCCCTTCTGGCCTTGAGATCAGCAATTTCTGGTATTAATATGTTGCTGTGCAGCTTCCTTTTTTAAGATCAGAGGTACTCAAAGGGTGGACCATGATCAGATGAGCACCAGTGAGTGGAAGATGCACATAACTTATCGGCCTTCCAGAAGAAAAAATGTCAGTATGTTCATTTTCCCCCGCTTTCCTCCTAGATTCACTCCATCTCCTTTTATTCCTTATAACCAGTGTGGCTGTGTTTTAAGTCACTGCCCACCATTTCCAAACAGTGTGATACATTTTCAAGGATTTGGAATTTGGGATACTTTGATATAAATTCATGTAGGTTTTATAGAAACGCTTGACGTGTATGTTTAGTTCCTAAACACCTTCTGTGCTTGATTTATCCTCACAGGTTGTCAAGGTATTCAGATGACCTGAAACTGAGGAAGTGAGAGGGAGCTCAGCTGGCAAAAGTCTGACATAGAGTCTGACTGCGGCTCAAATATTTTTTTGCAGACTTGAGCCCAGGCTGCGTAGGAGGTGAAGAAAGCCTTCTTCACCTTTGCTATTGTATCCAAAAAGCTCTGAGCAACATAATTTTTCCAGGTGATGAGCAACCTAGTTATCTCACATTGTTTAAATCCAGTGACAGTTCTCCTTTGTGAAGGCAGGGTGGTAATTCGTAATAGCATACTCATGTTCCACCCTCGGCAGGCTCTCTGGTGGAGATACTCCAGAGGTTCTCTGGTAGGTTTTCTCAGCCAGAGGAACCACACTGTCAGCCATCTGTCATGGACTACCGAGCAATGGTATTACCCAGCTTGTCGCTGGAAATTCTTCACATTTGACACTACCATTTAATACATTTCTGCAGGTTTGCTTTTAGTGCAGTAGGCTCACAGCTTTTAACCTAGCTCCATGTTTTCAAGGTCCTGTGGCAACTGCGATTACCAGAGGCATGTGGATCTTGACGTTGAAGATGTGGAGGATGCTCAGAAAGCGATGTTATTTTCTGTTTGGAATTTCCTTTCTCCTTGGTTGCCCTGACTGGTTATCTTTTAGGGTGTAAGGCCAGGCCTGTCTGTCTTGGGAGTTTTCTTGTAGATGCTGAAAGATAGCTTTCTGGGCATAAGACAAAGTCATTTTGTTGACACAGAACAGTATGCATCACTGTTTGTGTTATTACTGTTTTACATTTTTTGTATTTGTAAGAACAGCATATTGATGGCTCTGTGTTAAAACTCTGTCTTTTAGTGGCTTGTTTTCTTTCCGAAAAAGGAAGAAAACTACATTCTTACCGAGAAAAACCCAAAATGATACTGGAACAAGTACAAGGGCTGTGTTCATACATGATCAAATTCAGGAAGATTAGGGCACTGTGTATAAATTGCTTTCATGTTCATTGGGTTAGCAGCTGTCAAATAAGTGATTATAGATGTTGGCAAAGCTTTTCTTTCCATAATCACTGTGAAGCAGGGATAGAAATGTAACAGATGCCATTTAATATGGACCAGCACCTTGGTTCTGTTTCTGGGTCTGGCTCTTTATTGCCTTGTGGCCAAAGTTTTGTAGCAACATTTTTTCTTTAATTCCTTGCTACCTGTAAATGGAGATAATAGTACTCTCTCACTTTACAGGACATTTCTGAGGTTGTTTGTTAAATAGTTTGAGATCCTTTGATGATACGTATGAAATACATGCAATAGCATTGAGGACAAGGTTAAATAGAACAGTTGTGCTCTGACTGAAGACAATTATTGTTCCTAGGTCAGCTTTACTTTGCTGGACAGTGTTAACTTACTGCAGGAATTTGGGCTGAGACTGTGTTGGGATTTCATTTCCTGGGATTTTTTAAATTTGTTAACTGACAAGGCTTTTGGATACCAGACACCATACTTGCAGTCCTGTTGAAGAGCAAATGAAGCGTTGTGATGCTATTTTTTGCAGCATAGGAGTCTATGGTGACTCATTTAGCGTTCATAATGCCTGTGACAGATTAAAAAAAATCGAATCAGCTACTCCCAGTGAGATGGATACTCTCAGCCAGACCCTATTTGAGAATTATTTGCAGCACTGTTAAGACCAAAGTACACATCTTCCCCCTCCCCCCCGAAAGAATCTGGCTTATCATGAAATGTTTATCAGAGCCATATAAACATTTCTTGACTGCTGAATTTTGAAGGGAAATTCTTTCAGTCTAACATATGTATTGCAAGCAAACCTCTTCACAGATTAGAAAAAATAATTAGCTTGGTTACAGCCCTACTTATTACCAAGCATGCCAGCATCTGGCAAGAGTAGGGTGATTTGGGAATTCGCTGCTTGAAGCCATGGAACAAAGTGTTCTGATCCGACCCCAGCGAGCGAGTCCAGGACTTGAACTGGAATCTTCAGGAGCAGAAAAGTCTTAAGTGTCTGGAAAATTGGCCTGTTGAGTCACCACGCAGGCACTAAAACAAAACTAATTTTAAGCAGGTCAGAGTTCAGTGATTCCCTCTGGAATCTATTTTTTTTTTTTCCCTTAAAAAAAAAGTCTCATGTTTTAAGTGAAAAGGGTCAAAGTTGATGCACTGCTACAATTTTTGAATGCTTTCCCTTAAGAACAGCCACCCAGGCTAGGATTAGCATGAAGGGCTGCTAGGCTGGCACTTCAGTGTCTGGGTTAAAAATATTTTAAAGCAGTAAATGCAGTCAGAACAGAGAGAGAGATCCCTGGGAGCCTTCCTATTCAAAAATGTGCGAGCTCAGGGCAGCAACTGCAATGTAATTTAGGGCAGTATATGCTTCATAGCTTTAGAGAATATTGCCTCTTGTTAATGTTACATTGGAGGACAGTGGGATAGTAGTAATTTTAGAGAGGTGGTATTCTTGTTTGTTTTACACTGGAAACTTCAGAATAAATAAAAAGAAGCATCAATTGAGGAAGAAATGTAACTGCCGAAAACCAGCAATGAATCCACTTCAGAGCAGACCATAGAAACGACAGGGGAAAGTGGGTATAGGAACATTTTCGTGGCAATGCAGCTGCAAAAGGAACTAAGCAGACAAAGACGAAATCAGGTATGTACTTTAAAAGGCATGTGGGCAAACTTTTGTCTAAGAGCCCAGTCAGGAGCCTGCTCACATGAAATTACAAAATGTTTGGGGGGATCGAATGACAAAAAGCTTGTATTGCTTTTCCATTGCTGCAGAAATGGGGCTGTCTGTAAGCAGGAATGATTTGAATAGCTGTTTTCAAAAAAGTGCTTGGGAGAGAGAGGGAGGTTTTTCATTTCCATTCTTTTATGACGATTATCTCCTTCTTTTTTCCCTTCATGTCTTACAGAGGTCCCTTTAAATCTGGAAGTGAAAAAGACGGGGTCTGAGTTACCTAGGAAAGCTTGAATCTGAATTCTGTTTGTGTCAGGCGTTGTGAGCTTGGTGATCTCTGTTTATCTCTTAGGAAATAGTCGTGCTTGCACAACATGGCAAATGCAATGCACAGATGTCTGAAGAGCTAAAACAAAGAGGGCTGTCTAGGAAAAGCAATGCCAAACCTAATGGCTGGAGTGGAGAAGCAGCAGTGGGGACTTCTGCCTTTTTTTCCGTCACACCTCTGCATGGCCATAGGCAAATCTTTAGGCCAAACTGAAAGCTCCTTATTCCTGTTAGTAAACTGTAGTTCCTGCAAACTGTGCTGTTGATATGAGTATGTTTGTGGGAATGGATGCTTATGTGTGGGCGCAAGGGTTTACACTCTGGCCATCAGTACAGTTGTCAGACCGGCCTACTAAATGACACCTATCCCACAGGGCTTCCTCTTTGGTGTGTAGTGGCTGTTTAGTGTGTGGCTTTTTCAGGTGAGGTGCTATAAAGGTTAAAATGTATTAGGAGAACCTCAGTCGGCCTTGCTAGCACGTGCAGTTCCTGGAATGTTTCCCCTCTGTGTCCACGCAGGTGTGCGATATGTGGGGATTTGCATGGGAGGACATGTGAGGCTCTGAGGTCCGATTTGTCTTCCAGGTTACAGCAAGGTTCTCACTTTTCTCAGGCTTAACAAGTAGTGACCATAGTTTAGTAAAATATTTATTTCAGTTTAGGGAAAACTTACTGACATGCAGTTGCTTTTGCATTTAAGATCACAGTTTGTAGCCCTTTGAAGTCTGCATGTTTGAAGGAAAAAGAAGTACTTAGGATAAACTGATCTTGAATTAAATTGTGTAGGCAGATAACAGATTGAATTTGCGGTATGGCTCGTTTTGCTAAGGAAGTAAGTCAAGCAATGAGTAATGCTGGGCCGACTTCTATCACAACAGGAGGTGTTGTAGCTTTAGTACTTTAGGTAGTGTGGTTCGCTGAATCTGAATTCTGGGCCGATTCTTCTAACTTCAGGGATGATAGTTCTGAAGAAAAAAGTTCATTTTTGATTTGTACAACTATGATTCACAATTGTAAAGCTAGGATAAAATCAGGCAGGTTTCCAGCCTCAGTACTTTCATTCGCAGTGATTTAGAACTTGCAAACTACTAAAGGTTTTGGTATTATTTTTCTTTTTTAAACTTTGTGTTTGTTTTTTTTTTTCACTAATACGTGACCAAGTGGATACTTAACAATACAAGAGAATTTTAGGGGGCTAAGAGACAGAACATGTTGTGGGAAGTTCCCAGATATAATCCTGATTTTTTTTTTTTTGATCTCCACCTTTAGTAATTCCACAGTTGTCCTTGTATCCAGCCCATTTTAAATCTTAGCCTAGCACAAGAGGGTTGCAGCATATGCATGCTGTGCTGATCCTTTTTGTCTAACTGGCAATGCTTTTACACTCAAACTAGCTATCAGAATATGATGGGTCAACAGGATCGTTCTCTTTATCATGGAGCACACCTGAAATATCTGCTTAGGCAACGCTTGTGATTTCTCAGCAAATACTCAGCCCAGTGGGGAGCTGCAGGACTCACCTCCATCTCCCAAGGGTTAACAGTAACCTATAATAATAATCGTGTGGCACAAAAATGCTTCTTTTTATGCATTACCTATTTCCAGAGGCCTAATTTAGGTTTGTATCAAAATGGATATCACAAACGCTTGAGCTTCCCGCTGAGAAGGAAAGTGCTACCGAGAGACTTCGTTCTCTGTTATTCTCCTGGTGTCCGGGAGGGGTGAGGGGGCAAAGAAACAATTGCTGATATCTCTAGCAGTAAGTATAAATAGTAGCAGGATGGGTCGCAAAGGTAAAACAGTTTGATAGTATTGTTCCTGTGAAAGCCTGACCTTTGTTCTTTTTAGAATATATCTGTGTGTGTGTGTGTGTCTTCATATAGGAGGCAAATTTACACATCAACAAGAAAACAAAACAAAAAAAAAAAAAGGTTGTATTTTGTAACTGCACAAAAATGTCACCTGTCATTAAAAGAAAAGAATATTGTTATGGAGTAAGACGAGGTTGTGTATTCACGCTTCATCACGCAGACAGCTACATTCAAAGATCGGCATGCATGTGTCCCTGCTCTCTCTGTGTACATTTCATGCCAGATTCTACTGCAGATCCAATTGAACTGTTTTCATCAGTTGCTTTCCTCAAGAATTTGTTTGTTGAATATTTTCACATACCAAAAGTTATGTTTGGATTTTTTTTTCTTTGCTGTAAGAAGTAGAAACAAGGAAAACAAAAGCTAGATTTTAAGAAGATTTTTTTTTTTTTTTTTAATCAGAAATGCTTACTGAACACCAGATAGTTTCTGCCTCCCTTAGTATTGATTTTCCATTGGAAAGGCATGTGGGAGGAGAAGGAAGATTTTAACAAAACCTAAAAAATGCTTGTGTTTCAGAATTTCCTGGCAGTTGCTTTTTTTTTTTTTTGTACAAAATTTTGTTACATCAAACTTTTGTTACATCCTCCTGCCAGTGTAGATGCTCCTGGGTTAGAGGAGGTCTGTCTTTGCAGCCTGGCTCTAGCCCAGCCCACCCATGTCTGTCCCCTTCTCCTCTCCCTGACGTCCTGCTTTGGCAGGAGGGCAGTTCCCAGCAGGGAAGCCACCGTCTTCGGTCAGTTTCTGGAAGTAAGGAGTTCCCAGTGCTCTGCTTTGTTTTAGTCTGACAGATTCAGGTGCTAAAAGTTGGAGCTGGTTTGCCAGCTAGTGGGTACAGGCAGAATGCTTCACCTGCCTGGTGGGCTTTATCCAGTTGGTTTCAGCACTGTATGTGCAGGGGCTGTATTGGCTTTGGCCCACAGGTGCCTGGCTGAGCACAGAAGTGGTCCTTAAGAAAACCAGTGCTCGCCACCCCGAGTGTAGTGGATTGAGTGCATGGTGGAGAGTGTGGAGGGTGCAAGCTGCAGCCCCGGTCTGCTGCTGAAGTGCTTTGGCATGCTGGGCAAGTCTCTTGACCCCTTCTTCCTCAGTTTTCATGTGTTTAAGGATGTACAGACTTACCATCGCACATGGGTGTTGCAAGAATTAATTAATTGCCATTTGTACAGTTTCGAAGACTTATAACCCTAAATAAACAAGAACTTAATCAGTTATTTTTCTTCATATTTGTACCACAGGAAAAATCTACTAATTTATTTCCAAGCGCATGACACACAAAAACTATCTTCACACTTCTAAGTGGAGCTGGGGCTCGATGCCAACACTTTTTTTTTTCCTAGTGAATATGGTATACTTGTACGCTCAGAATGGTACAACCTTACATTTTCAATCAGGATGTGGAAATTTTTTCGTACTGCATTTTTATGCTTACAAGCTATAAATACCAGGCGCTTCTCTTGGGTCACATTCTTTGGTCCTCACAATTGCACCCATTGCCAATGTCCTCTAGCATGTGCATTTCTGTGGCATTGCTCTGACTAGTAAACTGTATGTGTGTTTTTCCCCCCATGTGTTCTGCAGTTTCCTTATACGTTAATTATTGCACTTTAAGCATCTGGGGATTAGGAGAGTAGAATGGGGACAAAATATAATTGGGATGCTTGACACCTCTTATCCCCTTTTCTCGGTGTGCAGAGAAGCCCCTTCGTATATTGATTTGGGAAAGTGGCGTAAAATTGTGTCCCACACCTGATGCAAGAGTCTGGAAACATCACGCACAGCACTAGTTTAATGTGGGGCATGTAGGTGTAATAGGGTGAAAGGAGTCAGAGATCGTGACCGTCTCTGAATTTCCTGTCATAAGGGAGTTAAATCAGAGCTAAGGGTTTTTCTTTTTAATTTCCTTTGTTTAAAGTGTTTTTTTTTGTTTTTTTTTGTTTTTTTTTTTTGTTTTTTTATTGAAGTGGGGGAGGGAGAGCAATATGCCACTGACATGCTTTGGGATCTGAGGCTCCTGTGGACCCCATAGGATGTCAATGGACTCATTAAGATTTAGCCAAGTTTTATGCATTATTCATAATATACATTCACAGCATGCACCCTAAAGACTGTCTCCTGTGAATGCTTAGTCAGAATCATTTGCATTCTGTATTATGGATCCATAATATAGAATACATTTAGCTACATTTTGTGTATTATCCTTTACACATATTTGCAGCCTTTACTCTTCTGGAATATGCAGAAAATGTGTTTAAACAATACCATGCAGTTGTGTTTTGTCACTCCATAAAAACTAATGCATAATAAGAACCCTAATGAAAATTAATTATTGCATATCAGCAATGGGCAGTTTTTTTCCTCTCTTTAGCTTCAGTGACATTTTAAATGTACTTTTCTAACATATTTAAGAGGTGTTTTAAATTCTGGGCTGATACTTTTTTTTTTTGTTTGTTTCGAATACATACAAATTCCATTTTTGATGTAGAAGGTTGGCAGGTGATGAAACACCAAATTGAAGCTGAGGTGCTTAACAGTAAGTGTCATTTGCTGTGAGTTTACTCTAATCCTACAAACATTATTTCTGCTGTACATGACAAGACAAAAGAGTCAACAAAACACCACATCAGAAAATTAATTCTCTTCCTGTCATCTGTATTGTTGGAGCTCTTCTCTTTTCTTCAGCTGCTGTTACATCATGGTTATTGGTCTGGTCTCAGCTTTACCACAGATGCACTGAGTAGCCCAGATATGTTCCTTAGCATATATCTGCCTTAGTTTCCCCATCTATTGCACAGAAATACTAGAAATTGTACTCCTTAAAGTCCCCTGTAGTAACTGTCTACTTAGATTTACTCTTTCAGTGCCCTGTCACTGCTGATAGAGATTGTTCCTTTGGGAAATACTGTTCTTGCAGGAACACTGGATTTCTTATAGGTCCAAAGAGTGAAGTCAGGGAGAAGTAGGAATTATAATGTAAGCCTTTGATCCCTTTTCTTTTTCATGGAAGTGCTACAGTTCTGCAGATGACAAAAAATAATAATAAATTAAAAGTAGATGGTGATGTCTTTGTCTTAGGGTCCTGGCCTGAAATGGCAAAAGTAGTTTCTCAACCCTAAATACAGAGTAACGAAGGACATCAAGTGACTTTTTGTGTAAATTCTTTTATCCAAATGTTGTAATGCTTGATAAAAAGCCAATGCTTATCAAAATAATTAAAACAAGCAGTCGCGCTGTCATGTAAGATTGAAATGGTTTTTCATCATAGGCTAAACACAGGTGAGTGTTTTGGCAAAGTACA